>NC_056729.1:1468579179-1468627970 GCF_019279795.1 Protopterus annectens
ACAGTGGAACCAAAGTTGGCACTGTTTCTGGAGGCCATATCCAGTTTGTAATGTAAAATAAAGGTATGAGGAGAAGCCCATGTGGCTGCTGCACAAATGGAATCTATTGGCAGCCTGTCCTGAAAAGCTACAGATGTAGCTAATGCCCTAGTTGAATGAGCTCTAGGTCTTGAAGGCAGTTTTTGATGTCTGATTTCATAGATGAAGGTAATTATAGAGGTAAGCCATCTTGAAAGGGACACTTTAGTAACTGGAAGGCCCAATTTCCCTTCCGCATAAGACAGGAAAAGCTGATCAGATTTCCTGAACTGTTTAGTCTTGTCTAAATAATATCTAAGTTGGCGGTGAACATCTAGAAAATGTAACTTTTGTTCCGACCTGTTGGAATAATCAGGGAAGAAGACGGGGAGATCAATCGTCTGGTTTAGGTTTGCCTCAGAGGAAACCTTAGGTAAGAAGGACAGATTAGTCCGGAGGGACACCCTGTCTTTGTGGAAAACTAAGTAAGGAGGATGACTGCACAGAGCATGAAGTTCAGATACACTTCTAGCTGAAGTTTCTACTAGAAAAAGTGTTTTCCATGAGAGCAACTTAAGAGGGCATGAAGCCGCTGGTTCGAAGGGGGGGAGAATCAAGGATGCTAGGACCAAATTCAAGTCCCATTGATGTGGGGGATCTTTGATTGGGGGCTTGAGCAGAAAAACACCTCTTAAAAAGGCTTTGCAGAGCTTATGGGACACGATACTGGAGTCTGAGACACCTACATGAAAGTTAGATATAGCAGCTAGTTGTACTCTAATGGTAGATGAGGAAGAGCCTAAATGAAAGAGCTCTGCCAGAAAGTCTGGGATAGACTGGATAGGTGCAGTGAAGGGGTCTATATTTTTTGATGCTGCCCAGAAGGAAAAACATTTCCACTTACTATTATAAATCTTCCTGGTAGAAGACTTGTGAGAGGCTATCAGGATGTTTTGGACCGAATGAGAGATTAAGGGAAGCCTGGCTAGTCTAGGAATCAGAGAAACCATGCTGTGAGGTTGAGAAATTGAAGGGAGTGGTGCGGCTGGCCCGACTGGTGGGTCAAAAGACCTGGCACCGGGTCCAGATGCCAAGGCTGCTCCAACAGGTAATGATGGAGGAACGGAAACCATATCTGTTGAGGCCAGTAAGGGGCAATGAGGATCATAGTAACTTTCAAGGCGATAGCTTTCTGAATTAATTGAGATATCAGTGGAAAGGGGGGGGAAGCATAAAGAAGTCCACGGGGCCGATCGTGGACTAGAGCGTCTCTGGTGGGATGGCCTGGTAACGGGAAGAGAGTGAAGAAGTCGTGACACTTGTTGTTTTGGGGAGTAGCAAAAAGATTGCAGCAAGGCTGGCCCCATCTTTGGAAGACTTCTTCCAGCACTGATTTCTTAAGAGACCACTCGTGGGACATGAGAATGGCCCTGCTCAACTTGTCCGCAATCACGTTGGACTTCCCGGGAATGTGCGTTGCTATCAGAAAACGCTGAGAAGAAATCGCCCACTGCCAAAGTCTGAGAGCCTCTCGACATAAGGGGTAGGACCTGGTTCCGCCCTGTTTGTTGAGGTACCACACTATGGACATGTTGTCCGTCTGAATTGCAATAGTCCCTGTGGGAAGAGAGTCCTGAAGGGCTTGCAACGCTAAAAGCACTGCTCTCATCTCTAAGACATTTATGTGCAAGTGGCACTCGAAAGGTTGCCACGTGCCCTGGACTGTCCTGCCCTGATAATGCCCCCCCACCCGATCAGGGAGGCGTCCATTGTCACCGTGGCGACTGGGGGGGGGGAATGAAAGGTCTGCCCTGGAGAACTTGAGGTGATGTGATCCACCAAGACAGGTGATTCTTGCATGATTGAGTTATTAGGATGATGTGAGACATCGGAAGCTGTTGGAAGGACCATTGAGTAAACAGCATCCACTGGAGGATCCGCATGTGGAAACGAGCTAAGGGGAGAAGGGTGATAGTAGCTGCCATGAGTCCTAATACCTTCAAGACTACCCTGGCTTTGACCTTGTTGCATTGTAGTAGAAGGTAAACTTGTTTGCAGATATCTAACACTCTTTGCTCTGTAAGTCTGGCGGAAAGATTGAGTGCGTCTAAGGTGGCGCCTATAAAGGTAATAGATTGACGAGGCAGATTTTTCAAAATTTATTGAAATGCCTAGAGCTTGGCAAGTTTGGATGGTGAAGTCTCTGGATAGAAGCAGTTGATGTCTGGTGGTGGTGGTAAGGAGCCAGTCGTCCAAATATGGAAACACCTGGAATCCTTGACGTCTCAAGTGAGCCGCGACCACTGCCATGCATTTGGTAAACACTCGGGGGGCTGTAGTGAGACCAAAGGGCAGGGCTCTGAACTGGTAGTGACTGGCTCCCAGCCTGAAGCGGAGAAAACTCCTGGAGCATCTGTGCATTTTGATATGGTAGTACGCATCCTGAAGGTCTATCGAGCACATCCAATTGTCCTGACCCAAGAAGGGTAGAATGGACTGTAGCGTGACCATCCGGAATTTTGTTTTTTTGATATAATTGTTTAACTTGCTGAGATCCAGTATTGGTCTCCAGTCCCCTGTTTTTTTTGGTACCAAAAAGAATTTGGAGTAGATTCCGGATCCTTGCTGGTCTGCTGGGACTGGTTGGATAGCTCTTTTTGACAGCAGCTTTGATATTTCTAGTGCTGCTTGTTCCCTTAGACTGGGTGGAACGTCTGGAAGGGATCCTTTGGGTTGGGATGGGATGTGAATAAAGGGAATTTTGTAACCTTCAGATACGATTGACTGTACCCATTTGTCTTGAGTGAGGGAAAGCCAGGCTTTTGGGTACAATGATAATCTTCCCCAGACTGCCTCTGAAGGTGGACAGCGAGGCAGCTCCTCAGGGATGCTGAAAGGGTTTATCAGAGAAAGTTTCTCTGCTACCCTGGTTTTGCGGACCTCCTCTGCCCCTAGGGCAGCGTCTATTGTTATTCCCCCCTCTGCTTCTAGAGGGGAATCGACCTTGTGCGTCAGATGAGACTCCCTGAGGTTTGCGGAACCACATTTTTCCTCCCCTCTGACCTTTAGGATAAGGTCTAGAAGGGGTAGAAAAACAGACTCCCACAGCAGAGAGAGTCTTACCTTCCACCTCGCACCTAGTCAATGTATCCTTCACCTGAGGACCCAACAATGTTGAGCCATCAAAGGGGGAACTGGTGAAGGATGCCTTGAAAGGGTCTGCAAAATTGTAAAGCCGCATCCAGGCATGACGTCGTAAAGCTACACTTGTGCCTGCGGTCCTACTCGCCCCATCAGCAGCATATGAGATAAGCTGCATGGAGGAGTTAACAATCGAATTCAGGGCTGCCAACTGGGAGTTCATTTTGTCTTGGAACCCCTCAGCTGTTGGATCCTGTATGGCCTCACCCACATCCTTGAGCAAATCACTCTGGAGATGGGTGAAGTGACACAAGTAGTTCAGCGACCGCATTGAAAAGGTCGCTGATGAAAACATCTGCTTACCGTACCTGTCCATGGTCCTAGACTCCTTATTAGGAGGATGGACAGGTACCAAAGGATCGGCTAACTCCTTCTTAGTGGCTGCGGCCACCACCATGGCATCAAAAGAGACACCTTTAGATAGAAACTCTTTCTCTTTAGGGGCAGTAATAAATTTTGACGGCCTTCTTGGGGTAGGTTCCACTGAATCAGGGGCCGTCCAAGCCTTCCTTGCCACCACTTCCATAAGGGGGTCAAAGGGAGGGGACACCCAGGAGGTGGAAGGATGAGAGCCAAACGCCTCAAAGTAAACTGACTCATCCTCTGAAGGGTTAAGGGCGGGCCAGTTCCCCCTCTGTTTCAGGATTTCAAGGATGTCAGCAAAGGAGACATCCTCAGAGGGGGACCGAGGGGATCCTTCAGATTCCTCAAAGTCAATGTCAGAGGTGATAGACTCAGGGGAGTCAATGTGCTTCCTCTTGCACTGTCTCTTCCGAGGGGGTTCTCCTACCGGGTCAGGAGAGGCCTCGGAAGAGGAGGAAATTCCTAATGGGGAAACCTGAGGAGCTGGCTCTCTGCGGTCTGATACAAGGGGATGGGTAGAAACCACCGCAGGCAATGAAGAGGGAGGAGCTGATGGAGCCGACTGTGGGGTAGACACTGGGTCTAGCACACTCCGCATGAGGCGCCCCTATCAGCCAAGGCTGGAGGTCCCCGCTCCGAGGAGACAAGGACCCCCCGGCACCGACAGGGACGGCTCCGAGGCCGATGTCGGAGCTGAACTCACCAGCGCCGATGCCCCCGAGAAGGAGAACGGGGTCGGACAAGGGTCCGATGCCATTCGCCACCTAGTAGCCGACGAGGGAAGCTCGGCGCCGAGATCCCTCCAATGAGGAAATCGGAGCAGACGACAGAGCCGAAAGGGAAGGTATCAGCTCCAAAGCACCGACAGCCACGGCTCCGAACTCAAAGGAGTCGGAGGAGAAATAAAATCAGGGATGGAAATAGCCGCTGACTGTTGAGTAGGGCTATGCAGCATTTGGGACAGTGCCTCCGACTTAAGAAGTCTACTCACCACCCTTTGTAAATCATGGTCAGACAGCCTGGAGGACCGAGAGGAATGAGACCTATGGCTCTGCTCAGACAGAAGAGGGGATCCTGGAGCTGAGTGGATGGAGCCGATGGAAGGGGACCTAGACCTCTTCTTTGAAGGTGGCTCCGATAAGCTTATCGGAGCCAACTGAGTCTTGCCAACCTCGGTTCCAGCCGGAGCCGAGGTAACTGTATGAGATTTCGAAACATCGGCTCCAGCCGGAGCAGATGTCGAAGCCACTTTAATGCATCAAGGAGACGGCTCTGAAACTGGAGCCAACGGCCTGGAAGTCTTAGAAGGCTTCCCTGACGCAGACTGGGTCGGGGGGCCTTCAGGCTTTAACAAGCCTCAAAGAATTAACTTGTTTTTGCGATCCTGCAGGACTCTAGGGCTGAATGCATGGCACACAGCACATGAGTCCTGCAGGTGCAAAGGTCCCAGGCAATATACACAAGAAGTGTGACCATCTGTCAGAGACATTTTCTGACAGCACGAATCACACTTCTTGAAGCCTGAGACCTTGGAGTCTTTAGACATCCTAAAAAGCTGTGTGAAAAAAAAACACAAACACACAGACACACCCTTAACCAAATAAAAATCCAGTCACACTGAAGGACAGGGAAAAGAGAGGGAGTGGGCCAAAGGCCTAAAAGTTAAAAATGGGATAAAACGGGAATTCTAACACAAGGGGGACCCGATTTAAACTAATGGAATACTCTATATAAAACTAAACTAAATGGAAAAAAATTGGGGTAGAAATTGAAGTTTTTAAACAAGAAAACTTACTAACCTGCCAGAGCCGGTAGAAGAAGCACCTCGTCAGCTAAGCGGCAAACGAGATCTGAGTAGTTACCGCCTAGCATTGTGGGATATAGGGGAGCCTCGAGCCGGTGGAATTAGCTCTCAAGCTTTAGTATTGGCCGAGTCGGAGCAGAGGATCGGCTCCGAACCCATCCAGCAAGAATGAAGGCGCGATTGACAACTTAACATCGTCTTGTTTCTATACAGTGATCCAAGCTTCTTATTGATGCTCTGTATGTTTTTTTTGACCTGTAGGTCAAATTTGAGCTTATTCTCTATGATAACCCCTAGCAATTTGGTGGGATTATCTAGGGAAATAGTGGTACCGTTGTTAGATTTGACAGAGAATGAAAGTGTGGTGAATCTACTAATGGGGGAGAAGAGTAGAAGTTTAGTTTTAGTGGGGTTCAGAAGTAGGCGTTGGTTGGTGAGGCAGTTCTCGATAGTGTTAAACGTATTTTGGGTTAAGGTTTGCAGTTCGGATGGGGAGGTGGCTGAGTAGATCAGAGTGGAATCATGTGCATATTGAATGCAGCTAGCTTTAGGGATAGCAGTGTGAAGGTTGCTGACAAAAATAGAGAAGAGTAGTGGGCCTAGTATGGAGCCTTGAGGGACACCAAGTGTGAGAGGTAGCTGGCTGGAGAGTTTGCCCAGCCATAGTACCGCCTGTTGTCTACCAGTCAGGTAGGACTAGAACCACTGGATATCAGTCTTGTTGAGGGAAATCAATTTTAGGTTGTCATGAGCAGCAGTAAACTTCTCTTCCCTTGAAGCTCACAATTCCTTGAAAATAAATTCCATCTGCCAACTCTAACTAGGGCATTACACACACACACACACACACACACACACACACACACACACACACACACACACCTCCACCTTTTAGTGCAAGAAATCTGGACAAAGCCTAATAAATAGGGACAGATTATAATTATTGCTCTCATGAACCCAGAAAATTGCTAAAACAGGATTTGCATTAGTATGCATTTTTCTAAAGGGTATGAAGTCTAAAACTTAAATGCCTGTTATTATTTAGTTACTTCAATCCTTTTTGGAGGAATATGGGGCAAACATTTGGACATTCTACAAAAACTTGGACGATGTGCTACCTCCCTCTTATACATAAAGACACACACACACAGACACCTCTCAATCTCTTAGCACAAGAAATCTAGACAAAGCCTGTTATAATGTTTGGGACAAAGGTCCAAAACTAGGGACACATTTAGAAAGTTGCTAGAATAACAGGATTTGTGTTAGAATGCATTTTCTAAAGGACATGAAGTCTGAAACTCAAATGCATGTCATTTAGCAACTTTAATTCTTAGCTCATCCCACTGATTTGTCAAAAAAAACAGGATTTTTATGAAGAACAGGTCAAAAATATAAGGCAAAAATCTGGACATTCTGTGAAAATCTGTAGAGTTGAAAGGTATAACACACACACATACATCCCCACCTCCTTAGAAAGTGGATAGGACAAAACGGTTTGCATTAGTATGCATTTTCTAAGGATATGAAATCTAAAACTCAAATGTTTGCCATTATTTTCTGATTTCAATCCTGAATGATTTGCCAAAAAAACCAACATAATTTTATGAGAAACTAACTGAAAATATGAGTCAAACATCTAGATAATTGCGAGGTATGACCCCCCCCCCCCTTACACACACTCTTTCCCCCTCTTACTTACACACACACACACACACACACACACACACACACACACACACACACACACACACACACACACACACACACACACACACACACCTCCCTCTTATAAACACACACACAGACCTGCTTACTTCTTACACACCCCTACCTCCCTCTTACAAACATTGAGATTTGTACTACCCTGGTACACAAATACATATATAAATAAATACATGAATAAATACATAAAAAGGGTTCACATAGTTATTAATATTAGTAACATCTTGGTTGTTCATATGAAGCTCATAAAATATAACCTTTATTCATAATTTTTAAAAATTATTTGGCAACTTGGCTGCACACCTTCAAGAGGTTCTCGGACCATATTTACATCAAACACCATAAATACTGCTAAGAATTCCAGTGGAAACAATCAGAAAGTAATCAGAAATTAAATAAACTAATAGTGAGATTAATTAGACAATTACACAAAATGTTTCTCTGAAATAAACATGAAGTAAAATAAATAAAACAAACTAGCAAATATATAAATAATTTCCATTAAAACTTTTTAAAATTAACTGGCACCTTGGTTTATGCCCTTACAAACATGTAAAACTGATTTATACCTTTACAAACATGTAAAACTATATTTAAATCATGCACATTAAATACTGCTAGGAATTCCATGGGAACAGACCAGCAGATGACAAAAGTAAACAAGCTAATAGTGAGATTAGTTAAACAAGTACAAAAAAAATCTCTCAAATAGGTGAATGAATGAATAAATATTAACCCAATTAATAGGTACAAATTCCATTTCATAATATTGTTCTATTTTAAATGTAGTTACTAATTAATTATTTAATCTATTTGGGTGAAGTGTCTCATAAATATTAATCATGCTCCTTTCTTTAGTAATACATCATAAACATTTAAAATCTACACTGAATATGTGCACATATATATATAAAAATTATGATCTTCACAATTCTGATGACACTTTTGCTGGGAATATAGTGATTGGATTATATAAGGAGAAAATGGTAATGTTCATTGTATCCACTTTCACCCTTGTAATATATTATACCTATGAAACTATAACCTCAGAAAAGCTTGCTATTAATAATGCCATGTCTGGGGAGCACAATAAATTATTTGCTAGAATAGATGAATCTGCATCCTGTTACTGTACTGTACTGTAGCAAACTTAAGTAGATGCAAAGCTTTAAAGAGTTGCTCAGAGATGCAAGGACTGCTAGATTCAGGCAGTATAGTCATGCTGATAAAGGGGGAAGTGTCTATGTAAAAGAAAATCCTTACTATCAAAACTATTATAGTAGCATACATTCAAGGGGATGAGAAACAGTATCTCATTACTCAGCAAGGAATACAAACTGCATTTGGTAAGGTAGTTCATCTTTTTGCTGAAGTACTCAATTTAACTCATGATATGGTAGTAGGGAAAGATTTTCCCCACTTTAAAGATTTGTGGAAGCTGCAGGAAGAAGGCATGCATGCCTCCCTCTTACAAACACAGTCACAATGCATTAGAAATGTACATGCTCATGACTCATATATGCTGAAAGGAAAGAGGAACAGGCCGAGAAAATGGATATAGTGCTTTCTAGGTCTTTCTTTACAGAACAGTCTTGTAGTCCTTTTTCAGTAATATGGGAAGTGAAATATTTAAATCAGTGACATGATGATAATTAAAATTCTTTGAGAGCTAGGGTTCACCACATGAAATGCTAAAATGATATAATGATCTTAAGAGTTATTTTTCAAGTTATATAGTTAATTCAAGTCTTTATCTCTTTATACCTGTAAGACACATAGGAGTAATCTTATTACCAATAATATATTATAGTTCAAAGTTATCAATAGTATGTTACTCACGAAGTTAAAAAACAGATTTTGACAAAGTTGTTATACATACAGCATTGCTGGCAGAACAAACCTCCTGCAAGTGTATTAGACAGGCACATACTGAAACGTCTAGAGTATTAGCATTTAGCATAATTACTGATAGCTGGAAGAAGACATTTTCAAGTCACTTCTGCCACAGAAATGTTGCATATTCCCTTGCATCCTTGCAAAACCAACAGCAACTTAATGGTACCATCAAAACTGACTCATCTATGCACCACCACCACCAACAGTAGTGTGCATGAAGTTAAATGTTAATCTTAAGGCAGAAAGTACAGTTTTGTACCTACCATAAATGTAGATGTTCGAGTGCTAATACAGCTGCAGTCATAACAGATGGGTTCTCCTGCCGTCAGGCGGGTCCTCAGTCGGCCGAATTCCAAAGTCTAGGTCCGGCATCGGTTGTCGTCGCTTCTTCCCTGACGTCAGTGCGGCAGGGGTATAAAAGAACCAGCCGACGCCATTTTCTTCAGTTTTTCTTGCCCCAGATGTCAGGTGCCCCCAGAAGGAAGGCAATACATAAATTTATGTAATAATGCAGTGCAATATAATCAAAAAACAGTAGTTGCAAGCAAATACACCATAAATGAATACCCCAATCAAGTTGTATGAGGGGGTGTTAGTCAATAGGCCTGTCCCAAGAGGGGAAGGAGGGAGGGAAACCTGGACTGCAGCTGTATTAGCACTCGAACATCTACATTTATGGTAGGTACAAAACTGTACTATGTTCATCATGCATACAGCTGCAGTCATAACAGATGGGTAGAATCCCAAAGCTAAAAAAGGGGTGGTAGGCACTAGGTGGAACTAGGAGGAGCCAGGATGCCCTGCAAGACTGCAGTGGCAAAGCCTGCTCTAGTTTTGGAGTATAATGGTAGGTGGTAGTGTTTGAAGAAGGTATGCACAGAACTCCAAGTGGCTGCTTCCAAAATATCTTTGGTAAGTCTGAGGAAAGCTGCAGAGGTAGCTGTGGCCCTTGTGGAGTGAGATCTGATGCCTGCAGGCACAGTTTTACCATGAAAAGAGTAACAAAAGCGTATGCAGTGGGCTATCCATTTTGAGATTGTCTGTTTGGAAATTGGCTTCCCTTGAGCTCCTATAGCATAGGACACAAAGAGTTGTTCTGATTTTCTGAAAGGCTTTCTTCTGTCCAAATAATAACTGTGGATGTCCAAGGAATGTAGTAGTCTCTCCCCTTTATTTTGAGGATTAGGGTAAAAGGTAGGTAAGTGACTAGCCTGATTCAAAGCTACCCTGGATACCACCTTTGGCATAAAGGACGGATTGGTTCGTAAGGAAACTCTGTCCTGATGGAAAATTATGAAAGGCTGCACAGACATGAGGGCTTGTAGTTCTGATACCCTGCGAGCTGAGGTGATAGCCAGAAGGAAGGCTGTTTTCCAGGACAAATATTGCAAATCTGTTGAGGCAGCTGGCTCAAAAGGAGGCAAGGTCAGCTTTTCTAGAATGAAATTGAGGTCCCAAGCAGGTATTGGTTGTTTTCTTGGGGGTTTTATATTCTTAGCCCCTCTGAGGAACTGTCTTAAGAGGGAATAAGAGAATAAAGTAGGATCAGTGTTGTATTCTGAAGAAATGGCTGAGGCATGGATTTTGATGGATGAGAATGAAAGTCCACTGCTTAGCAGCTCAGCTAGATACTGTAATATTTGAGGTAAATTCAGTATTCCAGGATTCTGGCCCTTTTTCTCATTCCAGGCACAAAATAGTTTCCATTTTGCAGAGTAAGCTTTCCTAGTAGAAGGCCTTCTGACCTCCAGAATGACATCCTGCACCTCCTTGGAGAGTAGGGTCTGTTGTAAAGTTAAGGAATCTTCCATGCAACCAGATTGAGTGTTTTCAGCTGACTGTGAAGAGTTTTGAAGCTGTGCTGAGTCAGAAGAAGATGCATTAGAGGTAGGGTCCATGGTGGGGAATGCGTCAGGCTCCTCAGGAGTGGGTACCAGTCTTGTCTTGGCCAGTCTGGAGCAATGAGAATTATCTTTGGTCTGTCTGCTTTGGTTTTTAATAGAACTTTGGGCAGCAGAGGAAGAGGTGGAAAGGCATAAACTGTCATTGTTGTCCAACTGAAAGAGAGCGTCCACTCTCCAGGCCTGTGGATGAAAAGTCCTTGAGCAGAATTTTGTCAATTGGTGATTTTTGTGGGAGGCAAAGAGATCTATGTCTGGCCTTCCCCACACTTGAATTATTTCTGTAAAAACTTGAGGGTGCAACTTCCATTCGTGTGGGTCTGTCATATTTCTGCTTAGGTTGTCTGCCAGCGTGTTTTCCTTGCCTGGCAAGTACTGTGCTTGAAGTTCGATTTGTAATTCCAGAGCCATGCTCCAAAGTGACATGGCCAGCCTGCATAGGGGGTATGAATGGGTTCCTCCCTGTTTGTTTATGTACCACATTAGTGTGGTGTTGTCTATCCTTATCAATAATTGGCCTGGATGCAGAAGGTCTTTGAAAGCTATAATAGCATTTATTACTGCTAGCATTTCCTTTTGATTGATGTGTAGGTGCTTTTCTTTTTGGGACCATTTGCCCTGAATGCATCTGTCATGTGCGCCCCCCAGGCGTAGTCCGAGGCGTCTGTTGTGATGACTTGATTTGCTTGAGGCTTGCAGAATGGGAGACCTGTGTTTCTTTGGCATGCTTGAGCCCACCACAGAAATTCCTTTTGAAGACATGGAATCAGTGGCATTATTGTTTCCAAACTGTGGCTGTGTTGAGACCATAGGTTTTTCATGTACCACTGAAGTTTCCTCATATGCAGCTTTGCACATGGGATTAGTAGGATGCAAGATGCCATGAATCCCAGAGCCTGGTGAAATTTGCTAGTTTTCTGAAGTATTGAGTTAGTTGCCCCTGTTTCTCTGGCATGAGGTAGGCCATCTGGGTGTTTGTGTCCAAGTTTGCACCCAGGAAAATTATTTTTTGTGAGGGTATTAGCCTTGATTTATTTTTGTTGACTGTGTACCCCAGAGAATTCAACAACATTATTACAAAAGCCAGATGTTTCAGAAGTATGTGCTTGCTGTCCGCTTGCATCAGGCAGTCGTCCAAATATGGGTATATTTGTATCCCTTGAAGTCTGCAGTAGGCAATTACTGATGCCAGGCATTTCGTGAATACTCTGGGCACAGTAGATAAGCCAAAGGGCAATGCAGAGAATTGATAATGGGTTGAACCTGCAAGAAATCTGAGGTATCTTCTGCAATTTTGTCTGATTGGGACATGCAGGTATGCCTCCTTGAGGTCCAATGTTACCAGCCAAGACTCCTTGCCCAGCATGGTAAGAAGCTGCTGTAATGTGAGCATCTTGAATTTTGGCACGAGTAAAAATGTGTTTACGATGGATAGGTCCAAAATAGGTCTCCAATCTTTTCCCTTCCTTGGTACCAGGAATACTCTGGAATAAAAACCTTGACCTTCTTCTTGAGTAGGTACCTCTTGAATTGCTTTCATGTCCAAAAAAAAAAAAAAAAAAAATTTAAGCTTGTTTCCTGCCTTTCCTGTTAAGTGGTATAGACTATTTGTAGGCTTCTGAGCCCCCAAGCCCTTCTGTGTTGGAGGGAAGCCTTCTAGCTTAGTTTTTTTTTCTTATAACTAGCCAGTTTTCTAGTTTCAGCACTCAAATCTGTTTCTTTGATCTCAGCACTTATTCAGAAAAAAAAAATTCATCTGCTTTTACTGTACTTGTGTTTCTACCTACTTTATTTTTTACTTTTCCATCACCTTAAAAGTACTCAATTGTATTTATTACTGCTTGGTGTAACTCATTCTAAGCCTTTTGGTTTAAACACTTGGGCTTCGGACCAGTTGTTTTGCACTGTGAGGGTTTGTGGTCTGCACTGTAGTGGCAGAACAGGTAGCGTACATCCTTCTAGGTTAGGAACTGCTGATTGAGGGCTCAGTGTCTGTTATTCTAAAAGTGTATTAATTCTGGTTTAAGCACTTGGGCTTTCAGGCCAGTTATTTTACATTAAGAGGGTTCGTGGTCTGCACTCTTGTGGGAGGAGAGGCTGGACTCTGCCCTTCTCTGAGGTGGGAATTTCTGGTTAAAGGCTTATAGTGCATGCATATCTGAACTGCTTCTTACTGAAGTTGGTGCGCCTTGTTTGCTGTGGCATAGACTGGATTCGGGCTTGCTGGATCTAGCTTTGTTTGTGTAACTTGAGCACTAATCCAGGCATTCTCTAAAGTATTCAATTGTATTTATTACTGCTTGGTAGTAACTTAATTAAAGTGTAGCTATCATTCTAAGTCTTTTGGATTAAGCACTTGGGCTTCAGACCAGTTGTTTTACATTAGGAAGGTTTGTGGCATGCACTGTGGTGGCAGGACAGGTAGCTTTCATCCTTCTAAGTTGGGAACTGCTGATTGAGAGCCCAGTGTCTGTTATTCTTAAAGTGTATTAGTTCTGGTTTAAGCACTTGGGCTTCAGGCCAGTTATTTTACATTAAGAAGGTTTGTGGTCTGCACTCTTGTGGGAGAAGAGGCTGGACTCTGCCCTTCTGAGCTGGGAATTTCTGGTTAAAGGTTTATAGTGCCTGAATATTTGAACTGTATCTTATTGAAATTGGTACACCTAGTTTGCTGTAGCATAGACTAGATCCAGGCCTGCTGAATCTAGCTTTGTTTATATGCTTGTTGTTTGTTTGCTTGTTATTTGCCTGGAACGCTAATTCCACCTAATACGCGGCTTCTCAGCACTTCTGTGGATCACTAGTGATATCTGCATTGCTTACTGTACTTATTTCCTTGTTTCACTTGAAAGAAAGTTACTGTTTGTCGTTTTTGCATTTAAGTTACCTGTAACACATTGCACTTAAGTTACCTGGCACTTGCTCACTAAAGCAATTATATAAGTCAGCACTAAAAATTAAAAGCACTACACCCTCACTCCCCACTGGCCCTGGTTTTCAATTATTAAGGAATTCCCAATATTATTCTAGCATGTCCAAAGGTCAGTTGTCAATCTCCTCTCCGGTCCAGCTGGTGAATCTGGGAATCTTGAGGCAATGTTACAACTGCCTCATGTACACAGACAACCCTCTCCTCCTCCCAACAAATTCCAACACATGTGAGAGATGCAACCATATAGCCAAACTGGAGGCTAAGCTCTCTCAACTCAGTACTGGCATAACCAGTCAGGAGGAGAAGGAAACCACACTCACTACAATTCCAGTCTCACATAGACCTACCACGACAGCAAACCAAACACATAATCACACAAAAACATACTCGGAGGCTCTAAATAAAGATCTGCCGAAGCAGCAGAGACCTCCAAAGCGGACACCCAAGCAGCCGCTACCCCAAAACAAAACACGTGCAACACATATCTCACAAAGCCAGTGTGCCGAACAGTCACAGCCCTTAAGACTAAACAACACACCTGATACACTTGTAATAGGTGACTATCGTCAGGTACACTGACGTCCCGCTCACCAGGCTGAACAAGGAGAGGGTCACGGTGAGCAGCCTGTCGGGCGCTAGGATCCGCCACATAACACAAGCACACGGGTCACTCCAAGGCAAGTATAAATATGACTCAGTCATTGTCCATGCTGGTGTGAATGACCCGAGACGTACCTCCCTGGACTACATGAAAAGAGACACAAAGGAGCTCTCTGAGCATGTAGCCCAGGCCGGTATGACCCTGACCTTGAGTAGCATCTTACCCTCACCAAGAATGATGCCACAATATGAAGACAAGATGATCAATTTCAACAATTGGCTTAAGTACTGGTGTCATTCAAAGGGGATCAAATGCCCGTCAGCTTGGGATGATATGCTCGACAAGCCACGATGCTTCGCTAGGGACGGCTTGCACCTGTCAGTCCTGGGCTTTCGGATATTGGCAAAGGCTCTTGCTACCCCCATAGTGCCTTTTTTAGGCAAGGCTCAAAAGACAAACCCACCTCCATAGGTATCACAAGGGATAAGAAACTAAGAGTAATGCTACTCAACGCCAGAAGTCTAAACCTCAAGATGCATGCACTCGAAACTCTCCTTAGCATGGAGAACATTGATATCTGTGCAGTAACAGAAATCTGGTTCAGGGCTCCTGAGAGCACCCCAGCACTACCAGGTTATACCTCATACCATGCTTTTCGCCCCAAAACTTGGACCGAACCACAAAAGGAGGGGGAGTATCGATATTCATCAAAGATACCCACACCTCCAGGTTGGTGGCAAAGCACGAAGCATCAGAGACTATCCATGTGCAACTAACAGTGGGTAAAACTGCCTTCCGGTTTATAGCCTGCTACAGACCACCCTCCCAAACCCAGGAACCCCACTCGGCCTTCCTGAGAACACTGGAAAATATGAAGGTCTCTCCAAACACCATTATATTGGGCGACTTCAACTACCCAAACATAGACTGGGAGCATTACTCTAGCTCCAACACCCTAGCCCAAAGGTTCCTAGAATTTATAAACTCAAATGCTATGGAACAACTTGTTACCACTCCCACAAGAGGGGAAAACATACTGGACCTGATCGTCACCAACATGGGGACTCTATGCTCCAGACCAGAAGTGTATCCCTCACTGGTAAGATCAGACCATAAACTAATCTCACTGGATATTCACATCCCGATTCCACTCCCTGCCCAGAAAACCACAGTGAAAAACTTCTCTAAAGCAAATTTCACACTCCTCAAAACTAAGGTGGAATCCTTCAAAGCCCCCGGGCCTGTGGAAAATACGGCCCAGACCGCAGAATCCTTTATAAACGCATTCTATGAACACCTTCAGGAATGCATGGATCATGCGATCCTAAATAAAACCAAGACCCAATCCTCCAAAGGCAGACGTCCTGTCTGGTGGACCCCAGCCATAAACAAACTATACAATAGAAGGAGGAAGCTACTAAATGACAGAGCAAAATCCCAAAAAGGGATGGCATCACTGATCAGTATTAGCAAAAAACTACGGGCACACATAAAATTGTCTAAGGCCAGCTTCGAGAAAAATTGCACAGGACACTAAGGATAATCACAAGGCTTTCTTTAGTTATGTTAGGAACCTGGGTGGCAATTCCCAGATATGCTCAGAATTAGTCCAAAATGACAAAAAATATACCGAACCCACAGACATTGCGAACATCCTAGCTGACAGGTTCAGCGCAAACCCCCACCAAAAGGGCAAATATCTATCCCAGCAGAGTGCTGCCCCCCTGACATCTCAGATGCTCAGGTAAGAGCCGCCCTCTCCAAAGCAAAAAACACAGCATCAATGGGACCAGACGGTGTCCCGGGCTGCGTCCTACATGAACTCCAAGAAGAGCTAAACCCAAATATAAAACTACTGATAAATCTCAGCCTTACTACAGGATATGTGCCCAAAGAGTGGCGTACAGCAACAGTGGTCCCTCTCCATAAAGGTGGTGCCTCAACGGATCCTGGAAACTATCGCCCCATAAGCCTGACTAGCTTGGTCTGCAAAGCTATGGAAAGGATCATCATGGACCTCATAAATAAAAATATTGGGGACCTACAAACACTGGATCCTACCCAATTCGGCTTTGTTAAGGGCAGATTCTGCCTCTTAAACCTGGTTGATTTCTTTGAAACAGTCACCAAGGCCATTGACGAGGGGAAGGTGGTCCACACAGCCTACCTGGACCTCTTAAAAGCCTTCGATACAATACCCCACTCAGGCATTATAGATAAGCTCACCAGCTTAAATATAAACCCCTATGTCACTAGATGGATTGCAAATTGGCTCAAGGACAGAACCCACATGGTTAGAATTGCTGGAGCCATGTCAGACTCCAAACCAGTTACAAGTGGTGTCCCACAAGGCTCAGTCCTGGGACCTCTCTTGTTCGGTATATATTTCTCAGAGGTACAGGCCAACACGGAAGGACTGTGGCTGACTAAGTTTGCAGATGACTGCAAACTGGGTGCCATAATCGACTCTCCAGCCGACACAAGCATCCTCCAAAAGGGCCTCATAGAAACAGACAACTGGTGCCAGAGCCATGGCCTCAAGCTAAATGCCAAATAGTGTATAGTCATCCCCTTTGCCCACAAATTACCACATAGGTGGTAATCCATTAAGTACAGAAGAAGTAATTAGGGACCTGGGGAACTAAGTTGATAGCAATCTCTCATTTGACAACCACGTGGCCAAAGCGGTTAGAAAAACATTTTATATAGCCCACCTAATCATGAAGGGATTCACATCTAGATCAGGGGACGTCATCGTGCCTCTTTACTCATCCCTCATCAGGCCCATAATTGAGTACAATGCCCCTTTTGGGATGTACCTTACCAGACACCTGCAGCAACTGGAAAGACCCCAAAAGTACCTCACCAAGAGGATCAAAGGGCTCAAACAGATGCCATATGCTGCCCGGTTAAAGATACTCCAGCTCTACTCAGTGGCATACCGCCTGTTCAGAGGCGATCTGTGCCTGACGTATAAAGCCATGTCCAACCCGGAATTAATGGACATGCTGCACCTCAGAAAATCCAAATCCCATTGAGCTACGCTCGAGACTTGAACCTCAGCACTGAAATAAATAGGACTTGCTGGAGGGACAGATTCATAACCCAGAGGCTCCCTTCACTCTGGAATAAAATCCCAGTCCAGGTTAGGCAGAGTCCCTCACTGACTCTCTTCAAGAGGAATCTTGATGAGTGGATGGGAGATCGGAGGTTTACCCCGGGTATCACTTCTGTGTCACTGTTAGACAGAGGCACAGTATACTAACCTCGAGAAAGGGCATAGCAAAATAAATTTAAAATGGGTGGCGAAAGCCAAACACATTCTGGCTAGGCTTATAAATGCCCTAGGGCAGATAGCCTAGTATGAACCTATGAACCTATGAGATCTGAAATTTGTCTTTGTGCCTCTGCCCTTTGATTGTGTGGCAGGTTTGGCATGCCTCTCTTTTGTGGAAGGGTGTGAAAATGGAATCTGTAGCCTCTGTTTATAATGTCCAGGATCCATTTGTCTTTTGTGACAATATGCCAATTTTTCGAAAATAATGCCAGTTTTCTGCCTAAGGGTGCTGCCATTTGAGCCTTGCTTGGCATGCAAAGGGGAAAGTCATTGGGTTTGCTTTCTGAATGGCTGTGAACTATCCTCACCACCTCTTTGTGTAGGAGCTTGCCATTGTCTGCCTCTAAACGATCCTTGAGATTGCCCTCTGCCCCTCGGGCGCCTGTATCTACCTCTTTGGGGTCTGTCCGTGGCTGGAAAGGACCAATTTTTGGAAGGCCAATTTCTACTGAAACGTGGAGGTTGTACCTGTAGAAAATCTTTCACTGTTTGCATTGATTTAGCCTTTTCCTCCATTTTCTTTAATACCTCCTCAGCTTTAACACCAAATAATACATTTTTTTGTAGAGGGGCATCTAGTAATTTAGGTCTGACATGATCTGGTAAGGTTTGCTCCTTAAGCCAGGCATGTCTACGTATGACTGATCCTGTAACAGCAGCTCTACATGAGGCCTCTAGAGCATCAAAACCACATTGCAAGGTATGTTTACCCACTTGTTCTGCACTATGCATCAAATCCTGCAACTCCTTCAAGTCTGGTTGTTCAGGTTGTGACATTTTGCTTCTCAACTGTGATAACAGAAACTGTTGGTACTTTAACATATGGAACTGGCAGTTTAATGCCCTCATGGTTAAGGTGGCCGAGGTGTATACCTTTTTTCCCCACCTTTCTAAAGATCTGGAATCTCTCTCTGAAGGTAATGGATTTTTAGCAGTGGAGGCCTTAATTCCCTTGGGGCTCTGTGAGATAGTTTCTGGGTCAGCCGCATGGCTTTTGTATAAGAATTGGTGTGAGTCAGGAACCCGGTAGTACCTGTCAGGCTTGACTGGGGCTGGAGGTAAAGAGTCTGGGTTAAGGCAGGCCTCCGAATACACATCATCTAGTATGTCTAAGACAGGAGGTATAGCCAGAGGCCTGTGCTGAGGGAGCAAGAGAAAATCCCTAAGCCTTTTCTTGGAGTCTGAGTACTCTTGGCCTTCCCAGTGGAAGTGTTCCCTCAAGGTATGCAAGTTTTCCCCAAATGAGTAATCCTCAGGGGGGGGAGACAGAGGGAATGGACTCCTCTGCATCAGAATCTTCAAAAGGGGAGTATGAATGTTCTTGTTCATCAGAGTGCTCTGAAATAATGGAGGGCTGGTCCGAGGAGGGAGATTCTTCCTCCACTCTGGGCCTTTTGTCCCGGGGGGGGGGGCTGAGAACCCCTGATAAGAGTAATTAAATCCTCAGCCATTTTAAGCATCTGTTTTTTAGGCATGGGGCCTGGGGAAGGGCCCTGTGTAGCTTGTCTCTTAGAATGCATGGCTGCTTTAGACTTAGTGAAAGCCTTGATGGAAAAAGAAGAGGAAGGCCTAAAGACACCTTGAGAGGAGGCAGACCTGTCTACATCCTGAGTTTCACCACCTAGAGTGGCTTCAGTATCTGTAGTCGGGGTGTGGGCCGAGGAGCCTGCGACCTCGGGCACAGTAGACACCGCCAATGAAGTGTCGTCGGTAGGCAGGGGCTGCGTAGGCGCCTCGCTGAGAACCGGATCACCTGTAGTCGGCTTTGGCGTGGTGTGGGTAGAGGCCGCAGACCTCGTGTGTCTGTCCTTATCTTTGCGTCTTTTAGTCAAAACTGGAGTCGGAGTATCCGACGACATAATGTAGTTACATTTTTTTGCCAAAATAGTGCTGGGCGAACTCCGCCCGACGCTTAATGGTGCGTTTGTTGAATGTAGCACAAAAACAACAGACCGAGACGTCGTGGTCTGGGCCTAAGCAAGGAATGCAGAGGGAATGAAAATCCGTATGCGGTATTTGCTTCCCACATGAAATACAATTATTAACTTTGTCTGACATTGGTCTGAGGCAAGAAAAGTTTCCCCAATGGGGTACTTAGCTTTCAAGAAGACTTCGGTTGCAAAATTTTCGTAATTTCAGGAGCTGGCCGACTGGCACTTGCGAACTGCTTCTGCTTTGGGCACCGCGTGGCAAGAAAGACTGAAGAAAATGGCGTTGGCTCGTTCTTTTATACCCATGTCGCACTGACGTCAGGGAAGAAGCGACGACAACCGACGTCGGACCTAGACTGTGGAATTCGGCCGACCGAGGACCCGCCTGACGGTAGGAGAACCCATCTGTTATGACTGCAGCTGTATGCACGATGAACATCAATGGGAGACTTATTGTGATGTGGTTACTGCATATGCATACACTGACGGGGTACAGTCACAGAGTTAGACTTCTACTAGTGAACTGGGGGAATATGCAGCAATTATTTAAATATTACTGGAAAGGAAAGGAAAGCATAGTTAAGGTTGAGAGAGTTGGTGGATAAGAAACGTCAGTCACCCTGCTAGACAGGGGTCCAGGGAAGTAAATAATGTGGGAAGAAATAGCCAGGAATTGTTATGGCTAGGCTTGTACAGGCCCTAGGGCCGATAGCCTAGTACCAACTTGTGAAAGAATGAGAAGTTCATGGTTGACCATGTCAAAGGCTTTTGACAGGTCAAGAAAGAGGCCGGATGTTAGCCTATTGTCATTCCTGTTTTGGTTTATGGCAGTAGTAAAGGAAAGGAGGGCTGAGGTGGTGCTGTGGTATGGCCTGAAACCATGCTGGGAGTTAGATAGTAAGTTATTCTGTGCAAGGTATTGCATTAGTTACTTGTGTACACATTTCTCCATTACTTTGGCTAGTGGGGAAAGAATGGCAATGGGTCTGTAGTTGGATATGTCTGAGGAGCTACCACCTTTATGGAGTGGGATGACACGAGATATTTTCCAAAGGGAGGGGACAGTGTTTTCGGATAAGGTTCAGTTGATGAGGATAGATATGAGATATGCAATGGCATCTGCAGCTATTTGTAGGTACTCTGCAGGGAGGAGGTCAGCAGCGAGGGTGGTATATTTTAGTTTTTTTTTTATGTTTTGATAAAACTAGTGGATATTGGTTGGAAGCTAAAGTTGGCGTGATTATTGGGTAGATAGGCGTGTGGTTTAAGTTAGAGGGGGTTAGTTGATTTGCTAGGGACTGGATTGTTTCAGTGAAAAGTTGTTAAAGGCGCTAGCTATAGTCTCTGGGGAACTATGGGTGTAGTTAGCCAGGGTTGGGGTGGTGGAATGACCTGGACAAAGCAGTTGATTTAAGCCTGCCCAGAACTTTTGAGGATTGTTATTGTGTTTTTGTAGGAGATTTTGGTAGAAGCTTTTTATATCCAGTAAAACAGATTTTTTTGTATCATTCCTGAGTTGACGATATTTTAAATGGTCAAATGGGGCTTTAGCTGTTCTCCAGCTGGCCCAGGCTCTGTTTCTAGTTTTGATTTTAGCTTTGGTATCTTTTGTGAACCATAGTACTGTATTTGATCTAGTTTTTATTGTACGTACTGGAGCATGGGAATCAAGGATACTTAGGAATGGAATTTAGTGTTAAAGTGATATATGGCCTCCTCTAATGTTAGATTTTTTAGTTTTGACCAGTCAACTGCTTTTAATTCATTTTGGAATATAGCAGCATCAAAGTTTTTCCTGTTTCTAACTGTTTTATATTTGGGCTGGTGAGGGTTTCCTGCCTTATGTTTTATGATACAGGTTATACAATGGTCGCGGAGGTCATCAGGGAAGAGTACCAGCTGTGTACAGTTGGAGTTGGTTATTACCTAGGGTCGAGTCTAGGATACTTTCCCTGTTGGTTGGTTTGTTTATCCTAGTGGGAGAGGTTATGGTCTGTTTAAACCCAGATACGTTTATATAGGTGGGGGGGGTGGATCAGAGGAGCAGGGGTACCAGTCGGTGTTGAAATCACCAAGAGCTATGGTTTCTTGGGGATAGGCAGTGGATAAGCAGTAAAGGAGATGATCTAGGGTATTTAGGTTGTTGTCTGGTAGAATGTATGCACAGACGATGTTCAAGTGCTTGTTTTAGTTAATCTGTAGCTTGGTTATGAGGAGTTCCGTGTTATTGAATTGGGGAGGTTGAATGGTGTCTCTATTAATGGTTAAGAGTATTTTTGTAAAGGACTGCTATCCCACCTCGGTCTAACCAGTGAATATTGTATCCTATATATATATATATATATATATATATATATATATATATATATATATATATATACACACACACACACACACACACACACACACACACACACACACACAAGTATGCTGGGAGGGTTTCCTAATGGTCAAGGTGTTTGCCTTACAAACACAAGGTGGGGGGTTTGAGTCTCACAAGGGATAATTGGCTAGGCTTAAAATGGCTAGCAAGGGCAGTTAGCTTAGTACTAATCTATGAACCCATAACCTATGAACCTATGTATATGGTTGCATTTGAGTTACCAAAGTACGTGTGCGATGCTAACATACTGGTGTTATTGACCGATGCAGCATTTGCACAAATGCTGGTGTGGGCAAGTTCTGGTTGGTTGACAAAGGTAAGTGTTTGGGCAGGGAGTTTTTCTACGACTGTATGTGTTTCAGCAGAAGGGTTAGGTAAGGGAATGTATTTAGTGTATGTATGTATAGGAGTGTTTTATGGTAAGGTTTACGGTGAGGACTAAGTAGGGAGTAGATTGGGTGCATTTGTCTGTGTGCATGTGGAGTATCTAAGCTGCTCTGTGTAATGGTACTGCTATGAGAAGGGCTTTTTAAAGTAAGCTGCATATTAGGGTTAGGGTTAAAATGTATGCACCCCTGCAGAGACGCACACATTTTTCTTTTCTGGAGTTGTTCTTGTTGTTGTTAAGACACACAGAAATGCTACCACCAAATGTCTAGAACCATCAGTTACAGCCACTTGAATTCTCCACTCCTTAACCATTCCTGCATTCATTCTTGATCAACGTGAGGCTTTTCCAGAAGTTTTCTATACTTGCAACTATATTTATGTTTTTTCCACATTTCTTGCCTTCTCATCTGGTCCTTCACCTTATATTCTTTCTTTTGTTTTTTTGGCACATTCAGTTGCTGCCTGGTTTTTATCCACTTCTGGTTTGATTTCCATTCCTGCTTGACGTCACTACGCTTCTGCTAAGTTAGACGTCATCTTAGATTTATTCTCCTCATGTCTCCCATGATTGCAGATCTATACATGGAATAATTTTCAAAGAGGCCCATCCCTCCTTCGGAACGGGAATATATAATCTTGGTATACACTGATTTTTATAAATCATTTGGTGAGCACAAAACATCCTTCTTGTCTTAATATCCAATCTATCCAACACTTTTTGGGGCCAGTCAGTCACTCCAAAACTATAAGTTAGGACAGGAAGAGCAAATTGATTTATAGCTTGGATCTCATGTCAATGCTGTGCTCAGGATTAATTCAAGTCTTCTAATGTATTCCTTACTGAGCTTTATTTGCATGTGTTCATGTTTTATTGCTGATCCTTCATTAATTACCAAGTATTTATACACTCCCTTTTTCTCACATTCTTTTATAGCACATTCTTGTCCCAAACTATATTTTCCTCATGTTGCAGTTTTCCTGTTTTAAAGGTTGCTTTTGCACATTTATCAAGACCAAATGACATTCCAATATCATCTGAAAAAGTTTTGACAACCTGCAGCTGTGCTTTCAATTCCTCATCTGATGAGCTATACAGTTTTAAATCATCGACAAAGAGAAGATGAGAAGTCATTAGACTTTGTTGTTTTCTAGGAGCAAAATTGTAGCCATGGCCTGAGCAGTTAAGTATTTAGCTTAATGTATTAATGGCAAGGCAGAATAGCAACGATGACAGAGAGTCACCCTGGAATACCCCCCTTTGAATTATTATCCCTGGGCAATAATCTGTCCTTTATCATAGCTTAATTGCAAAGTGGCTTGCCGTGGTTTCATGCTTACTGTAATGTAGTCAATCAGTATAGGGTGTATCTTATACATTTTTAAGCACTCTTTTATCCATGAACGTGGAATACTATCAAATGCTTTTTCATAGTCAATCCATGCCATACTTAGGATTCTTCCCCTTTTTACAGTTCTCCACTATAACTTTATTTAACAACAAATTATCCTTTTGTTCCATATGACTTTCTTTTATTGACCTTTTGTTCTACTGCCATAACTGAGTTTTCTTCTAAATGACTATAAACTCTTGTCAGCATCAATTCCCATGTATAGTTTATACGTCGTTGGAAGACAAGTTATTGGTCTATAATTTTTAGGGTAGCTTGCAGGTTCACTCTTAAGTAAGAGCATTGTTTTTCCTCTTGTTAACCAGTGCAGTGTCTGTTCAGGGTGCGCATATAAATAGTTCTTACGCATAGCTAAATTCTCTTGCAAAGATGTTAATACTTTCAACCAAAAGTTACGTACCACATCTGGGCTTGGGGTTTTCCAATAGGTTCATAGGTAGGTACTAGGCTATTGGACCAAGGGCCTACGTAGGCCTAGCCAACAAGGTTCGCTGGCTTACGCCACCCAAGAAAATTATTTTCCTGTGCCACTGTCGAGCAGAGACACAGAAGTGATCCCTGGGGTGTATTTCCTATTTCCCATCCACTCATCAAGATTTTTCTTGAAGAGTGCTAATGAACTTTGCTTGACATAGATGGGTAGCCTGTTCCAGACTATAGGAAGTCTCTGGGACAGGAATCTATCCCTCCAGCATGCCCTGTTTATTGTGGTGACAAGGTTATTGGGATTTCTTTAGGTGTAGCATGTCCAACAGCTCTGGGTTTGACATAGCTTTTTATATGTTGGGCAGAGATCACCTCGGAGTAGACGATATGTTACGGAGTAAAGCTGGAGTTTTTTGAGGTGGTCAGTGTAGGGCATTTGTTTGAGGCTAGTAATCCTCTTTGTGAGGTACTTCTGTGGCCTTTCCAGCTGCTGCAGATGTCTTGTGAGGTACATTCCAAAAGGGGCGTTGTATTCTATAATGGGTCTAATGAGTGTCGAGTAGAGGGGAACAATGACCGCTTTTTTCCTGGATGAGAACCCTTTTATGATGGTGTGCCATGTAGAAGGACTTCCTGACTACTGTGGCGATGTGACTATCAAAGGAGAGACTACTGTCCACCTGGGTCCCAAGGTCTCTTATTACACATTCAGTGTTAAGTAGATTGCTACCTATGTGGTAGTTCATGGGTACAGAGTTTTTACCAAAGGGGATGACACTGCACATTTTGGCATTAAGCTTGAGGCCACGGCTCTGACACCAGGCATTTGTCTCAATTAGAGGCTTTTCTTAACTTTGTTTCAATCTCTCTGGCTGTTACTTCAGCCCATTTCATATCCTGTACCTAAAACCCTCTTATTCATATCCTGTACCTAAAACCCTCTTATTCTTTCTTTTATTTCTTCTGTCCATTTAGCATCTTTCTTATGTTCCACAGGATCTTCATAGATACGTCTCCAAAATGTATCTAGTTCTTCTTTTTTTGTCCGGCTTTTAATTCTTTTTACCTTATTTCCCAAATTCTCTATAAAGGAATTTAAGGATTAAGTGATTGTCAGCAAACATGAGACAATTGGTACATTGTTTCAAAATGCATCTACCAAGCTGGCAACAGAAAAGTTAAGAAATTGGATAGCTATACTGTCCAGTCCTTTGATTTGTGAGCTAAAAGGAGGTTGTGTATTGGGCTATTAAGGGTGCTTTGCTGGTGCAGACTCATAAGGGTGCTTTACTGAAGAGGTTATGCTAAATAGTTCTAAATTCTACTAACTTTAATGTTTACACAATACTGAATTCAACTAAATGTATAAGTATTGCCATTTGACTCCCAACTAGCTGCTCTCAGCTTGTCAGCGCACAAGGTATTTGCTCTACATTGCCGCTTTACAGCACACAGTTTTATGGACCATTCTACAGGGAAAATTTGCTTTCTAAATATTTGTTACTGTACAGGGCACTCATCCCATGCAAATGCACAAAATTTATAGCATCAGAGAAAAAAAAATAAATGAGCCCTAGACCAGGCAAACACCTCCTGCCACAAGATGAATATGCCCATTCCTCCTAATGTAAAAACATAGTAGAAGAGACCCACAAGTGCAATGCTACCACAAACCACTAAAACAAATAGCTTAAAATCCCTTGCTGAAGACAATTTCAAGACAGTCTTTCAGTAATAACAGTGAGAGGAAGAGCAATATTTTTTTCAAAAAGCAAAATCAGTGAAATGCATACACATAAGCAGGAAACACTAGCGATCACTCACAATAACTTAAATGCGATTTAGCAATCGGAGGTACATGACCTTGACTGGATGGCCCTGGATACAAGTAAAACACTTCTGGAATGTGGGCTAGGACTTCAAACTTTGCTGAGCTCCTGCAAAATGAGCAGAAGACAACATGTATTAAAGGAGGTTTACTCAACAGCAAAGCTGGTTGGCTGGGTGGAAACTCAGTAGCACAGATCTATGGAAACAATGTGTGGGAAAAGTGCATAAATAGCTTATATGACCAATCAACAATGAAAGTGGGGATTTTAGAAATCAGATTATCATAAGGGGTGGAGGTCAGAGACACAGCCTTATAAAATAGCAACAAAAGGGTGAGAGAGTTAGGTACAGCAACCAGGCTATCTAGAGAGGCATCCAAGCCAAAACAGTCAGTATTGAAACCCTTTCAGAAACATTAGCTTAATGTGTTAGTGGGGAATGGGGCAAACAAAAAATGCAATTTAAGCAGGTAAATGATAAGCAGAATATAACACCACTGAGCACAAACTGCAGCAGGGATAATTCTCTCACTACTGAACTTCTAGAATTTAAGACAGAAATTTACTAGTAACACTGTTTACGTAAAAAAATGCAATAATAAATAACTAAGGTTCAATCTCTGGCAGCAGTAATTCTACTTGTGGAGATAAAAGTACAGAATACAGAAACACAATCTTCCCACAAACTGCTAATTAAAATGCAAGACTAAGGTCCCAGAGCAAACTAAAAAATGCAAACAGATGGAACACAACAGAAAAGTACAAAGTAATATTACCATAGGGGTCACTGTAAGTGCAACTCAAATATTTAAGCAAAACTGTTGTTGTGTCTTTCGGCTTTTCCCGGTTAGAGGTCGCCACAGCGGAACTCCAGTCCGCTAATGATTGGTAGTTGATTTTTACGTGCCGAGTTACCAGCCCTGATGCACAACCTTCAACAAAGGTACGCCCATTCACGCACGTCTCCACGCAGAAGACGCTCTAGCTGAGAATCGAACCGGACAGTGTCTTACTGTGAGGCGACAATGCTACTGCAGCACCACCACCACCGACTTATTTAAGCAAAACTGAAATAATTAAAATTCTCTTTCCTTTTTTTTTCGGGGGGGGGGGTAGTTCTATACCTCTCCAAGTCTTGGATAAAACTTTTCTAAGCAAACTTCTGTCACTGGGAAAGAATAACTAAGGATTTTGGGTCTCATGGCTTGTATGATTCTCATGAAACCCATAGCAAGACTCCACAAGAGAAAGATAGTGATATCTGAAGCCTCTTTAGCCCCAGCATAAACACCCTTTGTCTTTTCAAATCCCTGTGCTAGGGTCTGTCAGAAGATAAATCATTTGGTGGAGGCAACAGATAGCCTTAAATCCAGGTATTCACTTCTCCATCCCTGTTAAAAAAACACAAACAGTCATTCACCACAGATACCTTGGACTTTGCCTGGGGTGCAGTTTCAGGAGGTATAAAGGTGCAGGGTGTTTGGAACACAAAGGACAGATTCAGGCACCTAAGCATCAAAGAGATACACGCCCTGATCAAGGCATTCAACTCTCTGAATCATCTTTGGTCCCCAGAACCTCTTCAAGTTGTTATACACAATACTACAGTCATGTAGTACATCAACAAGTAGGGTGGAACCAGGCCATACCCCCTTTGCAGACTGGCCATGTTAGTTGGGGATATACCTTCACAGCACAATCTCACGCTTGAGGCATCCTATATTCTGTCAGAGCAAAACTGTGTCAGACACGCTGAGAAGGACAGTGGCAGACTCACTAATGGGAGTTTTCCAAGATTTGATCCATCTGTGGGGAGTTCATCAAGTAGACCTCTTTGCCTCCTCTCTGAAGAATCAACTGGGATGATTCTGTTCCAGGGCTCCACGCAAGGTCTGGAAGACGTATGCCTTTTCTTTTTCTTTGATAGGAATGTTCCTGTATGATTTTCTACCCTTTCCATGAATATCCAGAGAACAACTGAAGATTCAAAAGGAATACCCCAAGATCATGGTGGTGATTTTCTTCTGGCCCAGGCAGCCATGGTCCTCCCTTCTTTTGGAAATGACCATGGGCAATTACTACAAGCTTCCTCAAAGACTGGGTCTACTCACACAAGAACAGTTCTGTTTGATACACTCCAACATCAATCAACTTCTTAATTCCTTTTAGGCACCAGTTTACTGAGAATGTGCAGCAGGTACAAATGGAGGAAAGAAAGCCTGCTACTAGAAATATCATATATTACCAAACAGAAAAGGTTTTCTACTTGGTGCCAAAGACATAATCAGCACCTACTCTGGGCTAGTTATTCTCTGGGTTTACAATATTGAGTAAGGTACTATCCCACGGCTTTCTTATTCCTCTATCAAGGTTCATTTATAGGCCATTTCAGCAAGTCTGCCCATGGATCCGACTCTTTCCATGCAATCAAATGTCAAATATTTTTAAAAGGAGTTTTTGCACAAGAGGATTTCAAGTGAAGTGGAGGACTCTCCTTGGGATCTTAATTTTGTGTTCGAGAAGCTAACACTTCCTCCATTTGAACCAGCTAACCTGGCTGACTTGAGTTTTTTAACATGGAAAATGGTTTTACTGATTGCTCTCATCACTGCGAGAAGAGTATCCGAGTTTCAAACTCTTATGGTGAGTCAATCCTCTCATTTTCTGCAGTGACAGGGTTTGAGAACTAATCCTTCTTTTATGCTTCACGTGATATCCACGTTTACTTTAAGTCAAACTATCCATCTCCCCCTTTTCTTTCCTGAACCTAAAAATGAGTTGAGAAAGGATATGCCATATCTTGGATGTCCACAGACATCTTACATACTATCTCAACAGAACTAAATCTTTCAAATATTGGGATCAATTGTTCATTTCTTGTGAATGTAAGAAGAAAGGACAACACATGTCAAAACAGACTATTTCCAAATGGCTGTCTAAGGCTATTACCTTTTGTTATAGTCACCATTGCAAAACTATTCCAGACAGGGTCAAGGCCCACTCTAGCAGGGCCTTGGCATAGTCTATGGATTTTTGGAAAGGGTTGGATGCTACAAGTATTCTAAATGCACCTGCTTGTTCCTCTGTACATACCTTTACAAAGCACTATAATCTTGATTCCTTCTGTAGGTCCAGGTCAGGCTTTGCTAGCACCATCTCCAGGGACTCCTGGTCTTTCTTTCCACCTCCCAAATATAGTAAGCTAGGGTAATTTACCCATATAGCTAAGGCTTCTGCAGCAGTGATCAATATGATGAACATAGTACAGTTGTGTAAATAAACTTCCCACAACAGTAGATCACTGCTGCAGTAGCAACTCCCTCCCTCCATCCCACTTGTTTTTTGGTGTATTTTTTATGCCAGGGTGTGGGCATTTATTTTATTTTTTTTTTTGTTCCTAGCACTGTTCTTTCAGGGTACAGCTTCCTTCTCGCTGTTATCAGGAAACCTCTGAAGGGCATTGTGCCCAAACTACCCTTTTAGTCAGCTCAGCTCGAGTCGCTTGACAGTTTGGGCATGTGGAAGGTGCTTTGAAGCTTTGGAAGTTGGCCTCAGTTATATCCTTGGCAGTATGTAATCCATATAGCTAAGGCTACTGCAGCAGTGATCATTCAAGCATCTACTGTTATGGTATGTTAACTTACATAATTGTACTTTTTCCAGATAAATTAGAATGAACGAGTTTTCAGACTATATTACTAAGCCAAAATGGGGCTTCCATTTATAAATACTATTTCCACAATGTACCAGGAAATATTGCAATTTAAACATCTGAAGCTTAAGGGTTTAAGTTTCAAAAGCTCAGAAGGGCTGAAGAGTTCATAACAAAAACTTTGTGAAACTGCCAGAAAAGAAGTGACACAAAATTATGATGGGGTTGACTAAACGTGCAACAATGCGGTCTAATATTTAAAGAAAAGAGTTACTTATTCTGTGGACCACAACATGTACTCATCAAAAGAACTGATATTTTTTCCACGTAATTATAATGCATGCTGGCTAAAAGTAGTCAGATTTTAAGAAAACGTGGTTATCAAGAAATACTTCATGCCCTCAAGAGAGACTAAGGGATTCATCATGTACAGAAATTTCTTCAGTCCAGTGCTAGCTAATGGGACATCCCCAAACAATTTCACACAGAAGAAACTCAAAACACATTCTTATCATTAATGGAAATAACACTATGTATTCAGTTACAATGTAATTATAAATTTGCAGTGTCTGTGTTTCTAGTGCCTGCAAAAACGTCTGAAAGGCTTATTTATTTTCCATTTTGTTAATCCATCACGGAGTCTCAAATGGTGTTCACCGGTTACAAAACCCTAGTTGGATATTGTACTTGTAATCACCAAGTGATCTTTCACAGGGAGTTGAACATTTGGATCAATTACTTTTAATGTAGCGTTTACTCCAGTGCAGTTATCATTATGGTTACAGGTTCTGCAACAAGGCACAACCTAGACTATGACTTGACACAGCTTCAAAACTGACAGCTTCGCTTAGCCCATGTAAACAATGTTTATCATTTTCACTATTGTATAAAGTAGTTCTATAGTGCTAGTTAATGACTACAGGCCAAAGAAAATCCCCACAGGTTCACAGGTTTTAGTGTCAAGTTTATAACCTAATGGCACTTGGGTAGCTTAACTGTCACTATCCTGTGTTGGAATTTTCTGTTCATTTACTTATCAGTGTAGTTTTTAAAAACTCACAGTGAGGTACTTAACTTTCTGGCAGTTGACTTACAGGATTAAGGAGTTGTTTCCTATGTTACAGTGGTCAATGTTTGATCTTCTCAGCCCTCACTGCCTTAACTGTGCGATTCTGAGCAGGGTGAGCTGGAAAAGGTCTATAGAGATCAGTTTTTCAACTCCAGAAAACATAAATAAAAAAAAAAAAATTACTATAAGCAATACCTTATTCCAAAGTTTTACTATTTGGTGAGTAATGAGAGTGCCCATTTTTCTTTTACAATTTTAAGTAGCTGATTACTGGCTCTTCTTTTGGCTCCACTCATATGATCTATATATGTGTTTTCAAACAGAATCAAATTCTTCTGCTTTACATATCACAGCACACAAATCATGTCAGAAAAAAATACAAAACTGGATAAAACACAAGTATAAAAGATTAGAATAATTAGCAGGTAGACATGGAGTAAAAAAAAAAGGTCATCCAGGAAGACGGCCAGTGAAGGGCTTGAGATAAGCAGGCCCCACAACTTAGGGGTATGAAAAGCAAACAGCTGAAGGCCAAATGTTTCAAGGTGCACCGATGGAACTATAAGCAGCCCCTGGGAAGCTGAGCACAAGGCCTTAGTAGGGCAGTACAGTGCAACCACTCCTTAAGGCAACAGTCCAAAGTTGAGAACGGACAGATAAGTGTCAGTGCCACTAGCTTAACAGGTAGCATACCTGCCTTTGAGACTGGAAGATTTGGGGTTCTATTCCTATACCAGGTACTCGAGACTGGCACTGCAGTATAAAGGGGATGTTGCACTCCTAAGTGTGCCATCCTTCGGATGAGATGTTAAACTGAGGTCTCATCTTCCTGACTGGATGCTAACTCAGGTGGATATAAAAGATCTCATGGCACTTACTGGAAAGAAGATCAGGGGGAGTTGTCTGGTACTCTGGCCAAATTTCCCCTAGTCAATACAAATACCATCTCTGGTCTCCACTGAAGAGAGGATACTGGCCTAGTGGGACAAACCCGGTCAACAAAGAATAAAATAAAGTATAAATAAAGTTAACACTAAGAAAGTGAACATTATTCTGCACTAAACAGAAATTCAAATAAGGGTGTGCAGAATTGGTGTATATGTTGGTAACAAGAAGTACCATTTAAGACCTAACTTCAAAACTGTACAACATCGGCAAACAATCAAGCTCAGTGTTAGGAAGTCCTTGGTACAGAGCATTACAAAAGTCTAGTGGAAGGAGACCAGGACATGAACACCCACTGAGATGTCAACATGAGGTAAAGGGGGCTTAATTCTGGAAATAATTCACATGTAGAAGCAAGATGGCTTTACAACAACTGACACACTGTCCCTAAACAAGAGCCTGAAGGATTATACCAAAACTGTGCACTTTGTCTTTGAACTCAAGCTTGCTACTATCATAACATAATGTAATTTGAGGGTGAAAGCTCAAAAGATACCTTCAAGGTACAGCTAAGCCCCAGTTCTGGAGGTGCTGAGCTTCAACAAATCTGAACTAAGCAAAGGATATATGTGACCTTGAGGTTGTCAACATGGGAAAACACACTTGTAATATCATCCTGTAGAAAAGTTGGGTGTCAGCAACATAAACCATCATGGCAGCCCCCCTCTCTCTAATAGAACTGGCCAATGGAAGTATCTGTACCATGAAGAGTAGAGGATCTAGGATAAAGTCATGTGGGACTCCACAGTCAAGAGTGTATGAAGAAGAGACTGCCTTCCGTATGAGGGACTGATATCAGAGTATAGACAAAGAGAAAGGGATAGGAGAATCTTAAATAAAAGGTCTGCATTGGTTGACTTTTTAATCCAATCTAGAACATAAGCTGCTGTTATAAAAGGGATAATTAGTACAGCACATAAAATATTGCACAATAAATATAGGTAGTCAGAAAAGATTGGGAAGAGATAGAGCTCAGCTGAGCAATTCATAAAGAAACAATGGGAGGACAAACTTTAGATCCCAAATATGTAAAAAAAAAAAAAAAAAAAAAAACTAGAAGATTTTGGATTTTTGCCAGGAAGTGTTTGCACAGATACTTTATACCCCAAAGTAGGCTCCAAATAATGTTTCCTTAGGTAGATGGCAAATGTTGGGGGTGTAATGGGGAAGAAAGCGGTACCTGGGAGCACATGTTCTGGGAAAGTAATGAGTAGGAAGACTTTAAAAATCCCCCTGCAAAGTACTCTGTCGGGAATACTGGGCGAGCCATTGAGTGTAACTATGTAAATTATTTTTTGGAGCTGGGATACAGGATCTGAATAGTCTAAGCATAGTAAAACCTTGTTAAGTTTAATTCTGGTGGCTGCCAAAAAAGTAATTACTAGAAAACGGAAATCAAAGTCTAAATCAACTATACTTGAAAAAGTGAATATTGTAACAGAGATAAAAAAACAGCAAGTAGGATCTTTAGAAAAGGGTAGGAGTAGATTACAAAGGAAAAAAATGGAAATTATGGGAACAATAGATGCAGAAAAATGTTTTGGAGGAGGAATAAGGTTTAAGGGAAGGCAGGAACTGAGCAATTTATACAATGCTGCTTTGATTGTATTATATAGAACATACACAGAGTGCTGTATAACATTTGTAAATGTGAGCATGTTAACATGGCTTGATAAAGTACAGTTTTGTACCTACCATAAATGTAGATGTTCGAAGATCCACATTGCTGCAGTCCTTACACTTGGGTAGTCCGCTGTCCTCGGTCGGCCCGAATATCAAAGTATTAGGCTGACGTCGGTCACGGCGCTTAAGACTGACATCAGGACGTCAGGGTACAAATGCGCATGACCGACGTCATATCCTCAGTCTTTTCTTGCCCCAGATGTCAGAAGACCCTAAAAAGAAAGGTCAAAACCAAAAGACAGCAAAAAACAACCAACCACCCTTGCACTAATCATATGTACAATATATACAATATCCACAATATTTACAACCCAAACCACACAACCGCCTCTAAGTACAGAGGGGAAGGAGGGAGGGTAAATTGGACTGCAGCAATGTGGATCTTCGAACATCTACATTTATGGTAGGTACAAAACTGTACTATGTTCTTCATCTCACATTGCTGCAGTCCTTACACTTGGGTAGAATCCCAAAGCAAAGGTAAGGAGGATGGCAAAACTATAAAGCAGTAGGAGCTGCCAAAATGCCCTGTAAAATTGCAGTGGCAAAACCAGCCCTAGATTTAGAGTAAAGTGGAAGGTGGTAATGCTTAGAGAAAGTATGCACTGAACTCCAAGTAGCTGCCTCCAAAATATCTTTAGTTGCCACCCCCCTTTAAAAAGCTGTAGAAGTGGCAGTAGCCCTAGTGGAATGAGGCCTAATCCCAGCTGGAATCTCCTTACCATGATGGGAATAACAGAAAGCAATACAAAACCCAATCCACTTAGAAATAGTTTGTTTTGACACAGGCTTACCCTGAGAGCCCAAAGCAAATGAAACAAATAACTGCTGAGACTGCCTGAACCCTTTAGTTCTGCTCAAATAATATCGCAACTGCCTGTGTATATCCAAAGTGTGCAAAATCTTTTCCCCTTTATTTTGGGGGTTTGCATAAAAAGTAGGCAAATGAATAGTTTGGTTTAAATCCACACTAGAAACCACTTTAGGCATAAAGGAAGGATTAGTACGCAAAGATACCCTATCCTTATGGAAAATTAAGAAAGGCTCAACCGCCATAAGGGCCTGTAATTCAGAAACCCTTCTTGCAGAGGTAATGGCCAACAAAAAAGCAGTCTTCCATGATAAATATTTCAACTCGGCAGTAGCTGCAGGCTCAAAAGTTTGTAGAGTGAGTTTCTCCAACACAAAATTTAGATCCCAAGCAGGAGTAGGAGCTCTACGTGGGGGTCTTATATTCTTTGCCCCTCTAAGGAATTGCTTAAACAAAGGATGAGAAAACAATGGTGGGTCACAGTCATAGTGAGCAGAAATTGCTCCAGCATGAACCTTAATAGAAGAGAAGGACAAACCTTTGTCCAGTAACTCAGTAAGATATTGAAGAGCCATACTTAAATTGGGCTTAGAAACATCAAATTCCTTTGCTGTACTCCAAAATAAAAATCTCTTCCATTTATCTGCGTACACTTTCCTTGTACTAGGCCTTCTGGCCTCCAAAATAACATTCAAAACTTGCTGTGGAAGCTGAGACCCTCCAGGGTTTAAAACAGAATATGCCAGGCTGTTAGGTGAAGAGAGTGAAGTTTGACATTGAGTAAATGACTGTTCTCCTGAGACAGCAGGTGTAGAATTGAAGGCAAAGGCCATGGAGGCTCCCGTACCAGACTTCTCAGTAATGGGTACCAGTGCTGTCGAGGCCAATCTGGAGCTATTAAAATCATCTTTGGCTTGTCCTGTCTGACCTTCAGGAGTACCTTTGGGAGGAGAGGCAGAGGTGGAAAGGCATACACATGAAGATTGCTCCAATTGAATGAAAGAGCATCCACTTTCCAAGCTGTGGGATGAAACCTTTTTGTGCAAAACTTTGGCAGCTGGTAGTTTAGTGGAGAAGCGAACAGATCTATGTCTGGAGTTCCCCATAACACTGTCAATTTCTGAAATACATGAGGATCCAATTTCCACTCGTGGGGATCCATAATTTGTCTGCTCAACACATCTGCTAAGGAGTTCTGTGCTCCGGCAGAAACCTTGCCTGAAGATTTAGCTGTAAACTGAGAGCAGTCTCCCACAAAATCATTGCTTGTCTGCATAGAGGATAAGAATGTGTTCCCCTTGCTTGTTGATGTACCACATGACAGTTGTGTTGTCTGTTAGAACCAACACCTGCCCTGGAAGAAGTAAATCCTTGAAAGCTATTAATGCAAATTGGACTGCTAACATCTCCTTCAAGTTGATATGTAGATGTTGAAGTCTGGCAGGCCACGTGTCTTGTACCCACTTTCCATTTAGATGAGCTCCCCAAGCTTTGTCTGAGGCATCTGTCGTTAGAATCTGACTCGCCTCTGGCCGGGTCACAGAGAGTCCCTTGTTTAGGTGACATTCCTGAGCCCACCACAAAAATTCCTTTTGAATGCAAGGTATTATCTGAATGACAGTGTCCAAATCTTGGCAGTGCTGTGTCCATACAATTTTGAGATACCATTGTAGCTTCCTCATATGCAGTTTGGCATTGGGAAGCACCAGAATACAAGATGCCATGAACCCCAAGGCTTGAAGGACTGTCCTTGCAGTCAGCCTGGACTGATGAGACAATTGATGGAAGTAAAGAGAAAGATTCTTTTGTTTGTCCGGGGTCAAAAAGGCCATCTGGGATGCTGTATTCAGTCTCACACCCAGAAAGCACATGTCCTGAGAGGGTACTAGACTGGACTTTATTTCGTTCACAGAATACCCCAGGCATCTTAGCACTGCTATCACATACTGTAAATGATGAAGAAGTTCGTCCTTTCCTTGGGCCAGAATCAGGCAATCGTCCAAATAAGGATAGATCTGTATTCCTTTTAGCCTGAAGAAAGCTATCACTGGAGCCAGAACCTTCGTGAATACTCTGGGCGCAGTAGATAAGCCAAAGGGCAATGCAGAGAACTGATAATGAGAAGTCCCAGCCTGAAAACGCAGATACTTCCTGCAACTTAGCCTGATAGGAACATGAAGGTAAGCCTCCTTGAGATCCAGAGTCACCATCCAGTGATCTTTGCCCAGCAGAGGTAAAAGCTGCTGTAACGTCAACATTTTGAACTTGGGAATGTCCAGATAAGTGTTGAGGATAGATAAATCCAAAATTGGTCTCCACGTGTTCCCCTTCTTTGGTACTAGGAACAGGCGAGAATAAAATCCTAGGCCCACTTCTGGCAGAGGGACCGGTTGTATGGCCCCTATTTGAAGCAGCAGAGAAATTTGTTTGTGAGCCTCTGGTCTTTGCTGAGGAGGAACGTCCGGCATGCCTTTGAAAGGAGGCAAGGTATGGAAATAAAACTTGTAACCTTGGTGTATGATATCCAACACCCATCTGTCTTGGGTAATCAAACTCCAATTTTCCTTGAAGAGTGCCAACCTTCCTCCCAAAGGTGCTGCCAGGCAAGAAGGATCTGGCAGCTGAAAAGGTAGGTCATTGGGCCTGTTTACGAAAGGACTGGCCCCTGCCTTCACCAAGATTGTGCAGGTGAACTCCCTGTTCTAGGTCTGAAGGAGCTCTGAGCTCTGCCCCTACCACGTCTAGATCTACCCCTAGACTGTGAATCATAAGAAGGGTACGCCCACCCCTTAGCAGGCCAGTTCCTACTAAACTTCAGAGGCTGAACTTGCAAAACTCTTTAACAGCCTGCATAGACTTAGCCTTGTCTTCCATTTTCTTCAAGACTGACTCCACAGGTGAACCAAACAACACATCAGACTGTAAAGGAGCATCCAAAATCCTTGTCTTAACATGGTCAGATAAATTCTGATCCCTCAGCCAGGCATGCCTGCGAAGAACTGACCCAGTGGCAGCCACCCTAGACGAGGCCTGTACAGCATCAAAACCACATTGTAAAGAATGCTTACCCACCTGTTCAGAGACATGTACCAAATCTTGTAATTCTTTACACTCAATGCCTTCCGCCAGAGCATCTACCTTAGACTTCAATTGAGAAAGAAGATAGTTTTGATATTTCAACATGTGAAACTGGCAATTCAAAGCCCTCATAGCTAAGGTGGAAGAAGTATAAACTTTCTTTCCCCATCTATCCAAAGCTCTGGCCTCTATCTGGAGGAACCGGATTTTTTACAACAGAGGCCTTGACACCCTTAGGTCCCTAACTAATAGTTCCTGGGTCCGCCCTAGGACTCTTATAAAGATATTTATGAGCCTCAGGCACCCTGTAATACCTATCCGGTTTAACAGGAGCAGGAGGCAAAGAATCAGGATTAAGTGAAGCCTCTGCAAACACATCTTCCACAACATCCAGAACAGGTGGTATAGCCAAAGGCCTATGCTGGGGCAAAAGCAAAAATTCCCTAAGCCTTTTCCTGGAATCAGAGAAGTCCTGACCTTCCCACTTAAAATGTTCCCTCATGGAATGAAGAGTCTCTGAAAAAGAAAAATCCTCTGGAGGAGAAGCAGAAGGAGTCGAATCATCAGCATCAGAGTCAGAATAAGGAGAGTACTCCTGCAAGTCTTCAGCCGAAGACTCTGAAACATCCGAAGCCTGCTCAAAACTCCCCAACTCTGGTTCCACCCTAGGCCTCTTATCAGGAGGAGGCAAAGAACCCCTAATCAAAGTAATTAAATCTTCTGCCATTTTAAGCATGTGCTTCTTGGGCACAGATCCTGTAGAACTAGGAGTGACACCAACAGAAGCTAAACCTGGCCTGCCTCTGGGAGAAGCCTTGGAAACAGAAGGAGAGGGCCTAACCACCCTAGGAAGGGAGGGGAGTACAGTAACCTGAGAAGCCCCTTCAGCCTGACCTGCCTCCTGAGAGGCCACATCCTGCAAAATCAAAGTCTCCCCCTGGGACTCCAGAGAAGCCTCCGGCGGAACCACCGGTTCCACTGACGCCTCTAAAGAACCGGCGTCCGGTACGGACAACTCTTCTTGCCTGGGTTTAGCTGCTTTGTCCTTGCGCTTCTTCGAAGAAGCGGGCGTCGGAGCATCCGACGGCATATTATAATTGCACCGCTTCCCGAAGACCAACCTGGCACGATCTAACCTTCGCTTAATAGTGCGCTTATTGAACCTAGCACAAAAGCGACACCCAACAACGTCGTGCTCAGGCCCCAAACAAGGAATACACAAAGTATGATAATCCCTATGCGGTATCTGCTTCCCACAAGAAATACAGTTATTCACTTTTTCTGACATCCGGTAAACCACTGAGGCAAGAAAAAACTAAAATATTCCCCAACGGAGTACTTAGCCAACTTTGACTCGGTCTGAAACTCCAAATTCGAAAAATTTCAGAACGCCGAACGGCACTTGCAACGCTGCTTCTGCATCAGACCATGCGGCAAAAAAGACTGAGGATATGACGTCGGTCATGCGCATTTGTACCCTGACGTCCTGATGTCAGTCTTAAGCGCCGTGACCGACGTCAGCCTAATACTTTGATATTCAGGCCGACCGAGGACAGCGGACTACCCAAGTGTAAGGACTGCAGCAATGTGAGATGAAGAACATCTTTTATATAAATATAAGTTTGCCTATGTCACAAGCAGCAATGCAATAAAGGTATTTTAAAAAGTGTCGAAGACATCTAATTCCAGAAGAAACCCTTCTGATTTTTTATTGTAAAGAAAACAATTTACTGAAATTTGTCTGATAAAGTCCTTTTTTTCAAAACAAAAGCAGTCATACTGGAGATGTTTTAGCTTTGATTAGAGTTCCACTCATACTTTCTCTTCCTTGACATGTTTTTTTCTTTTTTATTTGTTTAAATAGTCTCAAATAAATCAATCTGTGTGCCTCTCTCTCTCTATAGATAGATAAAAATAGAGAATACATGGGTCTAAATAGTTTTGTTGACACATGTGCATATGTGCATATATACATACACATACATGCATATACATGTATGTATATATTTGTTTATTTATTTATTTTCACTGAGGAGCAAGCTTCCCTGCACCCCCACCCCTCATCTAAAATTGCCAACTTCAAAACTGTATACCTTTTGAGAAGAGAGCCTAGTCTATACAGACTGAATTAGTGGTGGCCTGTGAACACAAAGCACACCTAAAGCACAACTACTGTGGCTCACTGTAAGAAACTGTAGTCTAAGTAGAATTACATGGAAAGAGAAATGTGAGTGTTTAACCCAAATCCAGGTTTAAACTAGATAAGGTTTAGGATGATCACTGAGATGTGTGTATTTATATGCAATATGTGTGTGTGTGTCTATATCTGTTTGTATATCTATATCTCTACATGCATACATACATATATTTGTGTGCAACAGATACATATTTGAGGGTACTAGTGACTCAGTAGAATGTATGCAAGAGCAATAGCTGCTTAGTCGAAACCATACGGTTGACTAGGCAGCTGATCTACAGGTGTGTGACAGCAAACAAATCCAGGGTTTGGGAAATTTGCCCTTACCCCATATTTGTGTGATCATGGATTTATTATATATAATTAGCAGTAGGCGTAGAGATGTAGGGTGGGCCTTGTCTCCTGCAAAACACAATGTTTTTGTGAATTTTCTTTAAATTTAGGTTTTTGGATGAGCCAAGGCGGTTTCTCAGCAGATGCATAATGTTATGTCAACTTCTGAGTTTTCCACCACATGTGGTCAATGTCTCTGCTGTCAACTTTGGGAGTTTTCATTTAAACAGGGTACATCCATATATACCCATATATACATATGCATATATATATATATATATATATATATATATATATATATATATATATATATATATATATAAACACGTTAAAGGAATGTTTAGTCAGAAAACAGAAATCGTTTTTTGCAGGATGGGAAGTCCCCATCTCATCTACTGCAACTTAAATATACCAACTTTGAGATTGTATAACAGTGAAAAGGAGAAAATGGCACTCATGTACACACACCCTTCTTTTGCATAAGATTATTTCTTCAGCAAGATTTTATTTGAACAGAGCAAGATAATTTCCCTCTTCAAACAACAGCATCAACAGCATTACATGCACAAGCTAAACATATGTAAACCGATCTGAGGGCTGCTTAAAAATTCTTAAAATGTATTTGTGTTCTGCATTATTAACTGTATAATGACAGCAAAGTTCATTTATCTTACTTTTTACATAAGCAAATGCTTAGGCATTAAAATTAATAATGACCTGCATTTTAAGCAGCTTGTGTTGGAAAAGGCCTTGAACAGAAAGCAATCAAACCCTTCACATTCACAGTTCAAAACTCTAGACATAGTAGAAATGAGCAGCAAAGCAACAGAGGCTCAGACAAGTCACTAAATACTTTAATCCTATAACTTTACAGCAGGTTTCCACAATCAGATTACTATAATCACTGCATTAGTTTTTTCACAGTAATTATTGCACCCACAACCACCTATATATTTATTACACAGATACATACTTGTGTGTGTACTTATGTATATACATATATGCATACACAAACAAATATATGCATATACACATACATACACACAACTTGATGCACAACACACACATTTGCTTCAAGATGGAATACATAATGTTTTACAGAGCAGATACTGAAAGCAGTTGTATAGCTTTTTTAAGGTTTTAAACAAGTGTATTTGATTCTTGTGATAACCTCCATTTTTTCTATTTGTTTTATTCAGAAGCAATGTATGGGTTTGGGGATGACATACTGATGAGGAAGTTTACCTCAGAAATACAAGGTACAGGGTTTTATTCTCACCTTTGAAAAGGAAACTGATTAGGCTTAAAACTGCCCACAAAAGCAGCAAGCCCAGAACTTACCTATGAACCTACAAAGGTTTGACTGCTAAACATTTAAGTAACATGAATACAGTGTTTGGGATGCAAATGTATTCCTATGAAAAATAAATAAAGGATCCCAAAATAGTTCAGTTAAAACAAATGCTAAGTGTATTCACAGCATTGTATTTCAACTTTATTTTCTTTTTGGTAGTTATTCCCCTGTGGCTGTTCTACTAAATATTAAAGATAATTCATTGTGTCAAATGTTTTAGTGAAATTTTCACTATACAGAATGTCACACTATGTTGTCAAGGAAAACCCAAGGATGACATAAATAACCAGTTTCTGAAGATGAAAATGACAAAACACAACTCTTGAAACCTCTCGTGGATTCATGATAAAAACTACAAAAAAGTTTTATGATCAAATATTCTACAGCTGAAAAAATTTACATAAAGAAGTAAATGAACAATTCACAAACCAACAAATGGAAAAAAAAAAAAAAAAAAAAGATATTCAGGTCTTTGTGGAAGACTTCATACTCCACAGCCCTTTATTTAAATATGTTAATTCCATAATCATATAACCATAGAGACAGGACAAACATCTGCAGCATTACTGTTGTTCAAATAACTCAAAATGGATCTGAAATTTAAAAAAAAAAAAACTGAAAACCACACCTGTCTTCCTACTGCTTTGACTCTACACCTTATAAAACCACAAATACCCATATCACTGTACATCCACATGAGATAAAAAGTTAAAAAAAAATATTTACTTAATGTGGAGGTCTTTGTTCTGGAGTCTGACTACAGGGCAGCTAAAGACATTGAACATGATAAAAAATTCATGCACCTTACTGAAGTATGCATTAAAGAGACACAGTGAGGTAGTACTAGCTGCCATCTGGATCATGGACCGATGCAGCTGGTAAAGTAGATGAGAGGAGAAATGCAAGAAGGAACAGGAAGGAACTCAGCTGGCAATGAAGGAAACAAAATGGTAAACATGATAACTACTACAGTATAACATAAGAGCAACAATGACATTCAACAGACATACCAAACAATTTTCTACAGTTCTACGTCTCAAGATGGAAGGAACAAAACTAACTGCCAAGTTAGTGAAGTCATTTTTGCTCTCCCTGCTCTCACCTGCTAAAAATTAATTCAGCAAGAATTACTGTTAAGGGGATACCCTCACCAAGAGGCAGTAACTTAAAATTTGACTAAATATTAGGTTATGTAGGTTGCAGGAAATAAGTCTCTCATTTCAGCCATTGTTTAAATTCAAGAAACAATCTGGTCAGCATGCTTTTGCTCAACTGCCTCAGAGTTGCCCAGAGAAGTCAAACTTAGGCTCACAGGTTTTTACTAGCTAATGACCACAAGGGCCTTTTTAAGCTTAGTCATGCATCCCAAATCTCTGACAAATTTTGGTACCCTTGATGAGTATAAGCAGGGACTTGGGAGATTAACCATTTATAAGTTGCCGGTGTCCATTAGAGACATAGATGCCAAGTCAGGGATGAAATTCATGCTCCCCATCCAATTGTCCAAGTTAAACTTGGGTTAGGGAGGAACTCTGCTTAAAATGGATGTAGGGTATGTTCCAGAGATGGGGTAGTCTCTGGCACACATACCTGTCTCACCAGCAGGTCCCATCTATATCACAAGCACGGTTAGAGTCTTTAGAATGGATTATTCTGGTGCTGCCTGTTTTGTGGATATGCAGGAGATCCATCAGAGTGGGGTCTGAAAATGCCCTGTATGCCAGGCATAGCTCTACCCTCAACAGCCTATACAATACAGAATACAAAGATAGGGACTTGAGGTGGTCTGCATAGGACATTTTATTTTACTTTTGCCCTGTATTCTTTTAGTGAGAAATATCTGTGGACATTCCAACCGTTAGATATGCCTGGTTAGGTCCATACCAAAGAGGGCACTGTACTCTATGACAGGCCTGAAGAATGCCGAATACAGTGGAACAATGACTTCCTTGGACCTAGATGCCATACCTATGTTTATAAGTTGCGCAACATAGAATGATTTCCTCACAACTGTAGACAAGTGATGGTCAAAAGGCTAGATTACTGTCTATGTCTGTCCTTAAGTCCCTGACTACTGGGTCAACTCTAAGGGGCGTGTTGTCAATATCATAGTTACCAGGGTGGCTGACTTCCCGAAGGATGCTATTATGCATTTCTTGGCATTTAGTTTTAGTCCATGGCTCTGACTCCAGTCGTTTGTCTGTGCCAGACTTTCCTGGAGAACATTTGTGTTGGTGTGGGATTCATTGTCAGTTCCTAATCTGCAATCATCTGCAAATTTAGTCGGACAGAGACCACCGACATTGGCCTTGACTTCAGGGAAGTAAATGCCAAATAGAACTGATCCAAGGACCAATCCCTTGAGGGACTCCACTTGTGACTGGCCTCTTTGTAGAGGTGGATTCCCCAATTGTAACTTCCGGGGTCTTGTCTATTAGCCAGTTGGCTATCCACTGGGTGACATATGGGTGTATACTCAAACCATGACTGTATCAACAATGCCAGAGTGGTATATTGCATCAAATGCCTTGGCCAGGTCAAGGTAGGCAGTGTGAACCATTCTGCCCTCATCCATTGCTTTGGTGATTTTCTCAAAGATGTCCATCGGGTTAAGTAGGCTTGACCTGCCCTTGATGAAACCTAACTGTGCTGGGACCAATGTCTGGAGGTTTACTATATCATTATTGAGCATTTCCATAATTTTTTTAATTGCTTTGCATACAAGACTAGTGAGACTTATGGGTCTGTAGATGGCCCACCTTTGTGCAGAGGAATGACTGTTGCTGTTCTCCATTTATGAGGTACAAAGCCTGTTTGGAGGCTATAGTTGAATAGCAATTCCAGATGGCTATTTAGAAGGCATCCTGGGATATTGTCTGGGCACACTGATGCAGTTTTTTGCTTTAGACAGAACATAAAGGGACCTGTTCCCTAGTGATAGCAGGTAGAACTTATATTTGATGGTATTTCCTGAGAGAAGGTTGACTGGGAGAGAGGGGTAAAGTTGCAGCTAAATTTTTTGACCAGTAGGTTTGCTAACTCTTCCGGCTCAGTATAGGTGGCTCCATTTACAATGAGCTCTGCACACAATTGTGTATTGCCATTGAGGTTGCAGACAAAGCTAAAGATTATCTTTTGGTTGTCCTAGGCCTGGGAGGCCAAATTTACCTCAAACATGGCTTTGGAAGACTTTACATGTCCTGTGAGATGTTTGTTAGTTTGAGGAGTGTGCTTTTATACTGCTGGGTGCTGTATCTCCTACTTTTTGCCATGCTTTTCTTCCTCCTGTCATACACCCTATTGGTTTTGTGATTCTACCAGGGTGGATTGTTTTTTGAGCTAGTTCTGTGCTTTTTCCTGGTGGTTACAGCTGTGACTATGCAGCTATTAACGTGCTTGTATATTGTTTCTGTGAACAGTTCTGCATAGGCAGCAGTGTTTTCAGGATTTATTGGGGGGGGGGGGGTTGAAATTTGCCAAGTTATCACTTAATAGCAGGAAGTTAGCCTTAGAGTAGTTCCTGAACATTCCAGGGTTAGCTGGGAAATTAGTTTTATTTTTACTTCAAATGAGACCATTTTGTGGTCTGACCTTACCAGGGAAGACATTACACTAGGAGGTGTGCTGCACTGTCCCATATAGTGAGGAACAGATCCAATATGGCTGCACCCTTGGTTGGTGTATTGGCAATCTGGTCCAGGGAGTTTGTGTTTCCAAAATCCAGGAATTTCTGAGCCTGTACATTTGGTGGTGTAAAGGATTCCTAGTTAGTAGTGGGGTAATTAAAGTTGCCCATGAATATGGTATTGAGTTGGATGGCGAGTGTTTCTAATAAGTTTAAATACATGGTATGGGTCTCCTGGGTCATAGAGGGGGAGCCTATAGCTTGCAAGGAAGTGGCATTGGATTTTGCCTGTAGTAATTTGAACTTAGAGTAGCTCAAGTGCATTGTCCTGTTTTACATCAAAAATAAATATATTTCAAGGCTGGTCAACTCGGACACTTCTACCTTTAGTCCTTCTCTGTGTAGTCGCTGGTCTAAATGTGAGGAAGAAATTATAAACTTGCACAGTCTGTGTGCTCTCCGGGGCTTTACATCATGTCTTAGTGACTGCACAGATGTCAACATTCTCTAGGGTTAGGAGAGCTTCTAGAAGTGAGTTTTTTTGTTTAGACTCCTAGTATTGATCAGTAATACCTTTTGAGTTTCTTGGTTTTGATTTGCTATCTTGGAAGCACTTTCAGTTTGGCATTGCCTAAAAAAGGCACTATGGGAGAAGACAATGTTTTAGCTAATATCTGAAAGCCTAGAGGGGAGAGGTGCAGACCATCCCTAGCAAGCAGCGTGGTCTGTTGACCATCTCCTTACAAGAAGACACATACTGCACCCCCTTAGAATGACACCAGAAACTAAGCCAATTATTAAAATCAGCATCATCCTTGGGGAAGGTAAAATGCTGCTCAATACTAGGCTCATACCAGCCTGAGAGACACATTCTGAGAGCTCCATGACGTCTCTCTTCACATAGTCTAGGGAGGTACGTCTCAGGTCATTTACACCCACAAGGACTAGGAGTCATACCAGTACTTGTGGTCCAGTGACCTGAGTGCATGCATAAAGCGGCTGATATGTGACTTTCTCCTTACTCAGCCTGGTGAGGGGGGCATCAGTGTGTCTCATGATGGAGTCTCCAATGATCAGAATGTTAAACTGTGTGGTGGCTTGCCATATAGGCTTAGAAGTAGGGGCTCCATGAGATATAGCTGTATGTGCCAATGTGGGTGTTGTTTTGAAAGAGTGCATTTGGGGCTGCTGAAGGTATTTGTTGTGTGTACTTCACTATACCTAGGAGGTGTTTGAGGTTTAGGAAGGTTACATTTAACTGTCTCAGCACATGTGGATCTATATGTCTGCTTTGAACTGTGTGTGATGGGTGCAGAGTGTGTACTACTGACAACCTTACTGACATTAGGAGTGCTTTCATGTGAGAGCTTTGCCTCCAGTGACATTGTGTAAATACATCTCTCACATCCCATGTCAGTTTGAGAATTAACTGGTTGTCAGTAAACACGAAGCAATTTCTACACTGCCTCAGGATGCCCATATCTACCAATCTGGTAACGGAGATAGTTGGAAAGTTCATATACATGGAAACAGATCCTTTTTACTGATTAGACAGTTGGAGTGAGAATATAAAGCCATGTCAGGAGTATCCGGTTTGCAACTCTGGATGCAGTGCTTGTCACTGCAAACTAGCTGTCCTGTGTGCAACTACGTATTTGTGAAACTTCAATGGTGCTTTTACAAGAAAAAATGTCACTTAAGATGTCTGCGTCTATTACAGGGCACTGCCAAAACACTTGAGGGGAAACTAATTAAGTAGACCCTGAATATTTAAGGATGAAGTATTTAGGCATATATTCTGAAGTTAGAAACAAATCAAGCAGTACTTACTGAAAAAAAAAAAAAAGAATTAGTTTGTCAACAATGATGAAAAGAGGGGAGTCACTGCCTGGCTACTACTAGTGCTGGTCTCACCACAGCTTCACTCTGCTGGGATGCAATGTTCCTTACCTTCTGCTCTCACTGGAAGCAAAACATTATTACCAATCCCAAGATATGAAGCAGACGACAGACTGTTAGGTGATCCACAGTCTTGTGCCAGATGATGCAAGGGTCTGTAGGCTTAGTGTAGCCTTTTCCTGGCAGATGCCTTGAACAGTAACCAGACTAATCAGGGATGTCAAGCATGGACATTTACTGCCCAACCAGAAGCAGTCAGGAATCAATGCACATTGCTCCTTCTCTCATCAGGAACAGAATATAAGCACAGATTCCAAGCGGTCACCAATAAAGCAGTTATTAGTCTTTCCAGTGATCAGCAGTCTCCAGGAAATAATGCCCCTGTGCTCCTTCTCTCACTAGGAGAAAACAGAATAATCTGAAGATGACTACAGAAAGGCAGAATGTGGGTTCTCCAATAACTGGTAGAATTGCAATAGATGTTTAAAGGTAGTATGAAAAAAAAACAGGTTAATATCCTAAGCACTGCAGTGTGCACTAAGCAGCTAGATATGAAAGAGGGGGTATGAGCTTTCGCTGTCAGTCACCAATTTTAAAAGATCAAGATAGATTGAAAGGGAATGGGTACTTTGTATTTGGTTCTATGGAATACAGTGGGATGACCAATAAATGTAAATAGTTAAAGGGGAGTGATTTCACAAAATGGTAATTTTGTAGTTACTAACAACATCCAATGAAAAGCGAGAATTAACATAAGGGTCAGGCAACTATAAAGACTGTTGAGTTTAAAAGGACTACTACTGGAAAATAATTAAAACAGATATATTTTTTAACTTTTCCTTAAGTTTAGCTCCGTTCAAACCTGTATGTACAGGACAGAAGTAGTCACTACTATTTTTATTTTGTTTGTAACCCCGACTACCCTCCTGGGGGCAGACATCCTGATGAGAATTAGTTTTGTTCTAAAGAAAAATCTAGCCCACAATACTATTTTATTTTTATTTTACATGTGATTACCGGGCTAGTCTAACTGGATACATGTCCATTTACAGTAGAGGCCCGGGGAGATAAGCTCCAAGACAGAACAATGAAAAACAACAACATAAGAAATAGGTAACATTAAACAAAAATCATAATTACAACGCATATTACTGGTTAACACAGTAAATTCGACAGTGCTGAGTGCAGGCATTATATAGCATACTGGTACACTAAGTGGTGTTCTAAAGGGATATAGAATTGTGGTCAAAAGGAAGGAATCCCAGTTTATGAGTAGAAAGGGTAGGTAGAGCAAAGTATGAAGAGACACATAACTAGTCAGGGTTAGTACAGGGGCATAACCTGTGTGTTCTGAGGAGCACTTTCATTTTATTTTTGAAGAGTGATAGCAAGGGAAGTGAGGAAAGTTCATTAGGAAGGATATTCCAGGCTTTTCCAACAGTACTAGAGAAGAGGGAGTCACCAGCCTTGCTGTTTGGTTTAGCGGTAAGTACTAGAAGTTTGTGAGAAGACCTTAATGATTTCAGATTTTTGTAGGGGGTGATGAGTGTGGATAGAATAGGAGTTTTGGAAGGTTTGTAAAGAGTGTTGTGGGCTAAAGATAGTTGATGGAATTTAATCAGGTTTTGTAGTTCCAGCCATCCCAGCTGCTTTATATTAATGCAATGGTGGGTTCTAAATGGGTTGACTGTAGCAAATCTGGCAATGTTATTGTAGGACATTTCCAATTTGCTAAGGTAATTTTTAGATAGCTTAGTAAAAATGGGTGATGCATAAAGAAGGTGTAGAGATTAGTTGAGTGTGAGCTATAGTGGATTTAGCTGTAGGTAAAAGGAAGGTTTTAATCCTATAAAGAGAGCCAAGTTTTTTGTTGACAGTTTTTATAGTATTGTTAATATGGATATCAAAGTTCAAACTGTTGTCAATAGTGATACCTAATAGTTTGGTGTTTGGGTCTGGTGATATAGTTTTATTGGTAGAGATAACTGAGAAATTAAGA
>NC_056729.1:1468658093-1468663093 GCF_019279795.1 Protopterus annectens
AGCTGGCCAAAGCTGAGGTTTTTAAGCAGAAAATATTTCACACTGTACCACTTAAATAGGCAAGGACAGGAAATCAAAGAATATGGCTACTCCCACACCTGTAATTACTAGCAAATAACAAAATTCAGCAAACACTGACTAACTTCCAGTTCAGTTAATATTCCTGCAACACAGAGTTAAAATCAATTTAAATACTGTATTTTTTTGAAAAAAAAGTGCAGATAAAGGTACTTAAATTCTCTTATACATCCAGCTGAATACAGCAAGTTCTTAGCCGGCCAAAGCTGACTTCATTCCTTTAGAAAATGCATTCTAACACAAATCCTGTTATTCTAGCAACTTTCTAAATGTGTCCCTAGTTTTGGACCTTTGTCCCCAACATTATAACAGGCTTTGTCTAGATTTATTGTGCTAAGAGATTGAGAGGTGTGTGTGTGTCTCTTTATGTATAAGTGGGAGGCAGCACATCGTCCAAGTTTTTGCAGAATGTCCAAATTTTTGCCCCATATTCCTCCTAAAAAGGACTTTAGTAACTAAATAACAACAGGCATTTGAGTTTTACACTTCATACCCTTTAGAAAAATGCATACTAATGCAAATCCTGTTTTAGCAATTTTCTGGGTTCATGAGAGCAATATTTATAATCTGTCCCTATTTATGAAGCTTTGTCCAGATTTCTTGCACTAAGAGGTGGGAGTGTGTGTGTGTGTGTGTGTGTGTGTGTGTGTGTGTAATGCCCTAGTTAGAGTTGGTAGATGGAATTTATTTTCAAGGAATTGTGAGCTTCAAGGGAAGAGAAGTTTACTGCCGCTCATGCCAAATCTGCTTAAAATGAGCAACTGTTTTGTTTAGCAAATGGTATCATGATTGTGGTATAGAATTTTAAAGCAGTGTTAGTAGCACAGCAGGTAGCATCCTTGCATCTTGATGTACAGAGCTGTAGGTTCTAGTCCCACAGCAAGTTGATTTTGTATTTTAAGGGGGTGGGGTGCTGCAGTCCCGAGTATGATGTTCTCTGGATGATATGCCTAGAAACTATGAATCTGTCCAGCCATTTCCTATTGCATATACCAGCTTACCATGTAACATAGGCAATTTATTCTTTGAGGGCAGCAGGCACTGAATTTGTAGATGGAACACTGAAATATAAAGTTGTTTTCTAGCAACAATCTCTTCATTAGTTTCAGATATCTTTAATGTGGAGTTATTCAGATGACTTTTACTTCGGGAGGGATTGTGTATATTGACTGATATTGATGGATTGTAAAGGCAGAGTGGCCTTTTATGGTTGAAATTTTCTGAATTGGGCAGTTTGTCATTATTGGTTCGTATGTTTTGTTTCATTGCTTAGTGGAAAATTTTTCAAAACTATAAATTTAAAAACACACTCTAACACGTGGTTCTGTATTATACAAGGGATATAATTCAATTTATACAATCAGTAAGGTGAATCAAAGAACGTTTGCATGGCCCTAAAAAATGTGTGCAAGGGTCTATGGTTTGAAAACAGCCCAAAGGTAAAAACCTGCCACTGGCCAGATGCATTTTCTTTGAATGTGAGTTTCAATGCTGTTTCAGTGAATGCAAGTTTCAAAGGTAGAGAAGTTTTAATGCTAAGTCTGTTTTCATTGTAAGACTATTGCTTTGTTTAAGTTTAGTAAATGTCTATCAGTGTTTATGCTATAAATTTTGAAATAAAAGTTGTAAATGAAATCCAAATGTCTGTAATCATTGTAGAAGTAAAGCATAAAACAGTATGCACACAGAGATTTGAACAGTGCCTATGACAAATGGGGAGAAATATCCAAGTAATGGGACACTGGAATGGCTGCTTGGGCGGGCTGTGTGTATGTGGGCGGGCTGTGTGGGTGGAGGGGGTGAAGCTGCATGAGTGGGGCTCTGGGTTTGCACCCCCCTGCAAAAAATCCTGCGGGCTCCCTTGCTTCCTGGTACAGTTTTAAAACACTAGTAATCCAAATGGTATGCACACTTGGTGAGAGATTCATCTTCTAGAAAATTACTACACAGACAGACATATCTGACCTATCAGGAATGTTTGAAAAAGTGAAGCCACTGCTGTGTGTTCAGGCATTCTAATCAACTGTAATGCATACCTGACAATGTATGAAGCACCACTGGGAACCCCTTTCTTCTACAATACCACTGTAGGACCATTAATTCCAGTGTACCAACTGCAGGATCCCTAAACTCTGACAATCGGATGAGTACTGTTGGGGCCAAGTGATATTACCATATCTCACATGTCTACTATTCACCTCACATTTTGTACTTCTTCTCTGTTCAGTATATATTTTCAAGAAATTGCCTACTTTTAGATATTACTAAGCCCGGTGGGTTTTTTGGATGGGAACAAAGATAAGAATGTGTGAAATATGAATTGCACTGCTTACTCCTTTTACTTTTCATCCACTATCAAAAATATCCTCCATAAACTGTCCCTCACTGATTGTAATCTTACTTTCCTGCCTTTTACTAGTGTAATTCCTGTTTAGTGTTAGGTGTTTTGATATCCTCACTAAATATTCTGCACTTTTATACGGCCTCTTCCCTAACAGTCACCACCTTGACAGATTTTTTTTAACTCCATATACTGTATGATAAACCTGTATACTGTTTCCTGCACCTGTATAATGTTTCTTGCACATATAATAAGTGTAATACCTACTACAACTCTATAGTCTCAGTGTTCTACTGCTTCTAACTTACAAATACTAATTTTTTTATGTAAATTTGTGGAAATTAAAAAAATGGAACTTACAAATAGTAATGTTTTGATTTCTGTGTAAATTTGTGGAGCATTTCTCCCCGGGTCTCTGCTGAAAAAGGCCTATCAGTTCAGATGGACTAACACGGTCAAATGTAAACTATAGATTGTTAAGCTAAGCTTTGAGTGCACTCCATAAAATGTGTATGTGACCCTTACCGGCTGTGTGCCTGCCATGAAGGTCAGAACCATGGGTTCAAATAGCTGTTGGCCAGCTGTCGTCCAGTTCTCCAGCGTTGGTTACCTTGGATAGCTCTGTCGAGTAAAAGCTGGACATAAATGAACTTGCCAAACATGAACTGAGAATTGCTACACAATGTTGGTTCGCTCGCAGGATACAGCTTGGAAGTGGATGGCATGATGGTAAGGAGGAGGCTGGACATCTGATCTATCCAGAAGACAAGATGGAAGTGCAGTGCAGCCAAGCTACTTTCCTTAGGAAACATAGTCTAGTATTCAGAAGGAGGTTAGGACAGAAATGGTGTTGAAATGTTGGTGAGAGAAAGTCATCCTAAGCCAGTGGGCGACATCAGCAGAATTAGTGACAGACTCATGGCAATCAGTCTACAGTGTAATGACAGGCCAGTACTCATGACCTCAGCCTATGACCCACAGCAGGGCTGTGATACTGATGAAAGGAGCTCATTCAGACAGCAGTTGCAGGACCTACTATAGACAGCTGGACAAAAACAATTGGTGTTGATAATGGCTGACTTGAATGCACATATTGGGAGAGACAAAACAGGAGAACAGGAATGCCTGACTCCACATGGATGGGCCAACAGGATTAAGGAAGACGCCATTTAAAAACTCTGTCTGGCAAATGGCATTACAGTAGCCAACACACGTTTCAGAAAGAGAGACCATAACAAGTTCACATCCAAGAGTGACCAATATCTAACTTGGGTAGACTTCCCCTAGTAAGGAAAGCATACAAGGGTATAATCAATGACTTCAAAGCCATCCCCACCAAAACAGTCGGCCCACAGCAAAAACCCCAGGTTGCCACACTAAGATGCAGGCAATCTTGACAGAGGGCTCCAAGGTCAACAGACACCAGTTGGTAGACCTGGAACTTGGCTGTAGAGAAGTTACAACAGTTAAAGGATATACTCAGGGCTCCACCAAGTAGAGGAGGAAATAGGTAGTTTAAGAAGAATGGTAGCACCTCAAACCAGCATGTGTGAGGAGTCATGAACTGATATGTGGCCAAGCCAGTTATGTTAATAAGTTACTTAAGGAAATTGGGCAGTGGAATACGTCAGTTCAGGAAGTCTGCAAAACAAAGAAGGAAAAAGTGGGAGACAGAAAACACCATCGGATTACTGCTTGCCTAACAAAGAAGCTAAGAAAGGAGTTGCAGTATCTAAGAAAAGGGCATTGGAGGTACTGTAACACCTTCTGGAAAAGGACTTTTCAGGTGGCTGAAAGAAACTACATCAGGTTGCAAGGCAAACGCAGACATAGAAAGATAAAGGCAGTCACATACCCTTTATAAAGTGAAGCCAGCATCAACCTGCTCACTAGTCCACAGGACATCAAAGGCAGATGGAAAGAGCATTTCTAGCAGCTTGTGAAAGACGTAAACTGCAGAGAAAAAGTACTGCCCCAGAAATGGCCTATAATGAGAGAAGAAAAGTAGCTCACCATAGAAGAGCACTAAGGAAAATGAAGCCATGGAAAGCAGCAGGTTCAGATAAGGTCACACCACATACAGTGGATATAAAAAGTGTACATACCCCTGTTAAAATGCCAGGTTTTTGTGATATGAAAAAATGAGACCACAATAAATAATTTCAAAACTTTTCCCACTTTTAATGTGACCTATAACCTGTACAATTCAACTGAAAAATAAACAAATCTGTTAGGGTTAAACTATAAAAAATAAAAAATGTACAATAAGCTGGTTGCATAAGTGTGCACACCCTTAAACTAATACTTTGTTGAGGTACCTTTTAATTTAATTACAGAATTCAGTCTTCTTGGGTAGGAGTCTATCAGCATGGCATATCTTGACTTGGCAATATTTGCCCACTCTTCCTTGCAAAAGCACTCTAAATCAGTCAGGATTGCGAGGGCAACTCTTGTGCATAGCCCTCTTCAGATCACCCCAGAGATTGTGTATTGGATTTAAGTCTCCTCTTCATCTTCAGCTTTCTAGCAGACGCCTGAGGGTTTTGGGCCAAAAGTGACTGGTATTTAGAACTGTTCATAA
>NC_056729.1:1468665593-1468798093 GCF_019279795.1 Protopterus annectens
CATTCTCCTTAATCCTTTTTTCATTCCTTTTACAGCGTGAGTTATAAAAAAAAAAAAAAATTGTATATCATCTTTTATGTGCTTTTTGATATCTTCAACACCTGTTTATTTTAACACCTGTTACTGTCTAATATATATCTTGTCATTTAAATTTAATGCAATGCTTGTGTATGCCTTTTATGTGGAGGGTTTTCTCCCCGGGCCTGTACTGAAAATGGACATATATCCAATTAGACTAGCCCGGTCAGCAAATGAAAAATAAAATAAAATAAATAAATGTACCACAGGGAAGGGCCCTGGCTTTATCAAAAGAAAAGGATACAAAATGCAAAGTTTTGGAGTTAGACGACTGAGCTGTAGCTTCAAAGTACTGTCAAGCCAGCAAATTCACAAAGTGCAAGAAATAAAAACACAGTCTCCCACAAGGAAAGTGACCAATAAAGGCAAAAATTAATGAGAATAATCAAAAATAGAAACGACGGTCACTCACAGCAGATAAATAAAATGTTCATCTATTGTTAAAAGGACCAAAAGTAAGCGCTTTCGCAGTTCAGCATAACCGCTTCATCAGATTTCAATTGCTAACAGAAAGCATACCCTTTATATAGGCACAGTAAAGCCAGCATGATTAAAACAATTAAAAGCAATTAAGAATAAAAGCCACAGAGACCTCCAGAGTACATATGTACACAATTATGTCTGTGTGAATCCATACATCAGAAACCTAATGTTTCAAGCATCTAGATTTTAGAAAAGGTTTTAATGAAACTTTACTATTTATTCCAGGGGGCTTATCAGCCTGTAAATGAATAATCCGTTTTTGTTCTATTTCTTCAGTTTCGTTACAAAACTCACCACCTCTGTTATTTACACCTATATGCTCAATAACAAAAAAAAATGGAACTCATGTTCTAACCCTCCCCTCAAAACGCTGTGCAAGTGCACTAGTTCCTTTGCTGTTACGTATGTCCCTATAATGTTCAGGGATTCTATCCTTCAACATTTGTTTAGTTTTTCCTATATAGAATGCAAAACAAACTTTACAGAAACAAAAATAAACCACGTCCCTAGTTCTGCAATCAGCATAATATTTAAAGTCAATCTTAAACTTCGTAGAGAGAAGTGATTACCTGTATAAATATGCTTACACACAGAGCAGTTTCTACATAGATATGTCCCTGTCCTATCAGATAACATTACAATACGTTTACTGGATTTGTAGCATAGTTGTTTCTTTAAAGAGCAGTTATTTTTAAAGGAAAAAAGGGGGGGGTATCATGAATTACATCCTTTAATTCATCTACAGCATGCAGAACATTCAAATTCTTTTTTATCACTTCACAGGTTCTGTTAATGTCATTCGAAAAGGGGAGAACTACTCAGAGGTTCACGATCAATCTGCCTACTAGTCACAGTAGTACTGAGATTAAACTCAGTTGTGTCACTGAAGTACAGTCTACATCTAGAGCCTCTTTCATTCCAAGCAGCCTTAATAAATTCATCTATTTCATGTTCTTTATATCCCCTGTCTAGGAACTCTTGTTTTAGTCCTTTCAGGGCTGTCTCAAGGTATGCATCATTATTATGAATTTGCATTATCCTATACACTTGCATATGTGATAGAAACATTTGTGTTAGGCCCAATTGCTCCATTGGTCTTGTTCCTACCTTATTGGTAGGCGTAGTAAGTTGTCTGGCGTCTCTCTCGTTAATAGTGGGGGGCTCAGAAACCAAAGAAGGTTCTTGCTGAGGTGAAATACGTAATTGTTTAGTAGTGGTGTTGTTACTCCTGTCCTCTAAAGCTGGAACATTCATTTCATTGCACTGAGGTGGGCCTTGTATGGAACTTGTTCCTGGTTGTACCTCTGTTTGGTCCAATGCGAGCTGGACTTCATCTTTGATGGAAATCCTATCAGTAAACATGTCGTATGGTATATACATTTTGTGGATGACCTGTTTTTACTCTGGGATGGCACTGTTGATGACCTTAAAGATTTTGTCACCGATTTGTGCAGCACTACTCACTTTCTTAAGTTCACATATAAATTTTCAGATTTTGAAATTGAGTTTTTGGATATTAAGGTCAACAAGGAAAGGCTTAATATCTTTGAAACAAGACTGCATAGGAAGCCGGCCAGAAGGAATAGCCTGTTACACTACACAAGCATGCACCCAAGACATGTTAAAAGGAATGTGTTAAAACGGCAAGTGTATAGGATAATGTGAATTCATAATAATGATGCATACCTTGAGACAGCCCTGAAAGAACTAAAACAAGAGTTCCAAGACAGGGGATATAAAGAACATGAAATAGATGAATGTATTAAGGCTGCTTGGAATGAAAGAGGCTCTAGATGTAGACCGTACTTCAGTGACACGACTGAGTTTAATCTCAATGCTACTGCGACTAGTAGGCAGATTGATCGTGAACCTGTCAGAGTAGTTCTCCCCTTTTCGAATGACATTAACAGAACCTGTGAAATGATTAAAAGAACTGGAATGTTCTGCATGCTGTAGAGGAATTAAAGGATGTAATTAATGATACCCCCCCTTTTTTCCTTTAAGAACAACTGTTCTTTAAAGAAACTATGCTACAAATCCAACAAACGTACTGTAATGTTATCCAATAGGACAGGGACATATCCATGTAGAAACTGCTCTGCATGTAAGCATATTTATACAGGTAATCATTTTGAACATCCCTCTATGAAATTTAAGATTGACTTTAAATATTATGCTGATTGCAGAACTAGGAACGTGGTTTCTTTTTGTTTCTGTAAAGTTTGTTTTGCATTCTATATAGGAAAAACTAACCAAATGTTGAAGGATAGAATCCTTGAACATTACAGGGACATGCGTAACAGCAAAGGAACTAGTGCACTTGCACAGCATGTTTTCAGAGAAAGGTTAGACCATGAGTTCCATTTTTTTGTTATTGAGCATATAGGTGTAAATAACAGAGGTGGGGAGTTTTGTAACAAAACTGAAGAAATAGAACAAAAACGGATTATACGTTTACAGGCTGATAAGCCCCCTGGTCTAAATAGTAAAGTTTCATTAAAACCTTTTCTAAAATCTAGATGCTTGAAACATTAGGTTTCTGATGTATGGATTCACACAGACATAATTGTGTACATATGTACTCTGGAGGTCTCTGTGGCTTTTCTTCTTAATTGCTTTTAATTGTTTTAATCATGCTGGCTTTACTGTGCCTATATAAAAGGGTATGCTTTCTGTTAGCAACTGACGTCTGATGAAGCGGTTATGCTGAACCACGAAAGCGCTTACTTTTGGTCCTTTTAACAATAAAAATATATTTTATTTATCTGCTGTGAGTGACCGTCGTTTCTATTTTTGATTATTCTCATTAAATGTACAAAGTGCCCTTAGTAACAACACTGCATAAAGACAGAACATCGTAAGACATTGTCTAACATTACAGACAGATCAGTTATGCAGATAAGACACCTTTCATGTATCGTAGCATCTACAATTGGCTAACTTGTGAAGACAGATGAATGACAAAGACTCTGACTATCAGAAGAGGAAGGGGCAAGCTGAGCTGACCGGTATCATGCTGAGGAGATGAATTCACTATGCAGACATCACGACTCCTCAGTCAAAATTCAATTGACTGTTCAACCACAAAACATGAACGAGGTGTTAATGCATACTCATGGCAACTCTAAGTCAGACAACAGCTTAGCATATTCACATGAATCCAAGCAATATCATCAGAAGAGGCATGAGAAGTATCACCGAGGAAACCAGTTTGTAAACTAAAGATATACATCAATATTCAAAGCATGCTTGGTTCACAATACATTTACATCTGAACATGGACTGGGCTCTAGAGAGTAGCTCCAAGCAAATGTATACCCCTATTTGTCAAGTCTCTCTTCCACAGGCCTAGATAACAGCCATGATTTCCACATGGACACGTGAGTCCATATCACCACCTTAACATAATGGAATTAATAGACATCACAGATGCGATCAGTACCGTCTTGTGCCATCAGACTGTCATTTGCTGTTTTCTAAAAATGTGTACCATACCAACAAACTCAAATGGGGAAGAAGGGGTAAGAGATTTTATTATGAGAGGCTCTAACTGTGTGTCAGTCGGTTGAAGACAAAAGGTCCAAAATTGATTTCCAGGCAGTTGGCTTCAGAAACATTCTGGAGTTAAAACCTCTTCCCCACTGGGTGAAGTAAACTACTGATATAACCCCCTCCCAATGAAGCTCGTGTTTCAGGACAGGAGGAAAAATAGGGTTTAGGTCTCTGGATGTGGAATTATGTCCTGTACAAGACTGATCTCTTCCCACTGAGTCAGTCTCAGAACCAGTTTGTGTTAAACAACCTGTTCCCAGAGAAACGGAAATGGAGTATCTGACTAAGCACAAGAGAATATCAGGCAGGGAACTGGCAGAATGCCCTTTACATACTCATTCTGATGTCGTTGCCTCTCCTTTGTTCATCATGGGTTCCTGCATTCATTTCTAAAACCACTCCACCATTCTTTTTTTTTAATGTCATTTTTATTAGCATATTGCAGAGACTGTCTGTTCAGTTTGGTGTCTGAATGCAGTTGGACAAAGGAGCAAAATAACCTTTTCATAATTTGGACAGAGAGGGTTAAACAAATCAGAGAGCTTCCCTGTCCATCAACTTAACTGCTTCACTGGGAACAAAATTCATTTTCCAAAGGTGATTTTAAAAATGTAATTTTACATCCTCTATAAGGGTTTGAAAATGATTGGGAGGGTGGTCTAATGGTTAAGGTGGTTGCCTTACAATCACAAGGTACAGAGTTTGAATCTCACAGGGGATAATTGGCTAGGCTTAAAATGGCTTGCAAGGGCAGTTATCCTAGTACTACTCTATGAATCTATGAACCATACATAAAACAGGTAAACCTTCTCAACACAGTATAACCTGGAGCAAGCACACTGCACTGAGACCAGGTGTTCTCCTAAGTGGCTTCTGTCAGCCCTTCCAGGCTCTATCACTCTGTCACACCACCCATGCTAAACTCACAAACACCAAAAACGTAACAGTAAACCATGTGACATTGCCCACCTCTCCACAAAAAATGCTGCAACAGATGTGAGGTGCCTTAGCCGTGGCTGATGTTGGTTCCAGGTGCCCAAGAGTGGTTGTGGCAAGCCCACTACACTGACACCAGAAAAGGGTGAACATGCTATTAAAAACGAATAGCTTGAAATTTTTCATGACACTGTTTCAATGCAATATTGCTGTATCTCTATAAACAGTTTTGACATAGTGTTCCATGTCATGGCAGAAAAGTGCACCAGCAATTGCGTGATAATCATTAGTTCTGTAAAGTCAAAACAACAGCTGCTATGGACCACAGCATGACTGACAACAGGTGAGGAAATTCTGTTGAGATGGAGGCATTAGAAACATACAATGAGGGATAGCATCACAATTATTTACAGACTCATGGCAATCGGAGCCCAGTGTAAGGATGTGGCGGAAATCATGACCTGAGCCTATGCCCCACATCAGGGTTGTGTTGAGATGGGAAGAAAACTGGAGTGTGTCAAAATAGGGGACCGGAATGTACATACTGTGACAAACTGACCATGATATATGGACTGTCTCAGTTCAGATGGGTGGGGGCGCCATCAATAAAGAAGGCAACGCCAGTTCTAAGAATCTCTGACAAATGGATTGATGTTGGACAACATACTGCTTGTTCAAAGATACAGAAACAGGACCACATATAGGACATACCAACTAGCAACTTTGATTTCTCCCTAGTCAGAAACCAGAGGTAGATTACATGAGTGATTGCAAAGTAATTCCCAGTGAAACAGTCCAGCCCCCCATTACCAACAGATGCCACAAGCAACTTCAAGTAATGCTCAAAGAAGCCTCTAAGGGTAACAAAGTCTAGGGTGAAGACCCAGGCAAGTGACCAGTAGGGAAACACCAGAGGTTGTGGAAATACTCAACACTCTAACATCACATGGACAAAAGAAAATATAAGTGGAATATTTTATTTATTTTACATTTGTTAACCGGGAGAGTCCAACTGGAACAGGTCCATTTTTAGTGGAGGCCCGGGGAGAAAAGCTCCAGAGTTACAAATAAGTGAAAAAAATACAATTATTGCTAACAGCTACACATTACACTTTATATAATACAATGAGCAAACAGTAGTAGAATTAATTATTAATAAAGGCTAGCATAGTACCATACATCTTTTAATCTAGTTTACATGACAGAAAAATGGCTACGTTACAGAAACATGGAGAGACGTGCCAGTGGATAAAAGGAGGGTAGTTAGGTGATACATGGGCAGATCCAGGTTTTTCTAAGATGTGCTTTGAGTAGTGATTTGAAGTGGGAACAGTATGTGATGCAGGCCACAGAACAAATATGAGTCTGATCATAGAAAAAAATGAAGTACATAAGGAAAGCTGGTGGTGGAATGCCAGAGTAGAGAAATGTGATATCATGGATAGATTCAAGGCACATTAGAAAGACTGGCTGGCTAACCGGGGAGCTATAAATGCAGTTGTGAAATGTGGCAACTGAAAGTATTAGCTGGCACATCAGTTATTGCAAAGTACTCGGAAATGTTATTACAGTCAGTGTAAAACAATCACATAATGATCACTACATTCTGCAAACTTCTGTTCAGTTGAGAGGTACACTTGGAAGTAATGTATATCAATCACATATGGACATTCCACCACATCACTACCATAAATTAACAGTAGTCAGATATGGATAAAGCATTGTGTACTGTGCACTCAGTCCAGGTTCGGTTAGTGGCATGAGTGTTGCAGACATGATGTCGATGGAAGATAAGTGATGATGCCATAGATGCTTGCCTCACTCTGGTGAAGCAGCAATAATTCTCACAGATCTACTACCGCAGTCAAGTCTGACCATAAAATAATGAGCAACACAATATGTGACCAGATTTTACACAGCACTACAGCAGCACACTACTCAATTCTCCAATAACGTAGATAATTACTACAGCCAGCAGTCCCAACCATAACCACGTATTAGATAAAATTCACAATCCAGCACAATGTACATGAAATACCAGATCAATATAGAAAAAACAGAAATAATTCATACCAGTGGATATCCAAACCTCTGCCAACAATTATGAATGACTTGTACGCCAGTGTAAGAGACCATAACCTTTTTATTTGATGTTCAAAGCCATACATTTGTAAATCTCTTTATTTAGCTTTGTTAGACACTGAAAAAACAACTCAGCACAGGATGGAACTTCTTAAAAGTGCCTACCTTTCTGAAGCAAGTGCTACTACTCATACCCTTGTAAAAGTGTTAACCAATTTTTTGTAAGCACACTCCAGAAACTGTTTATGACTGGTTGAGTACCTGATTTGGTCTCTGAAGAGTGCTAGACAGGGCTGCCCTTCCACATGGGCAAACTCCACAAACACACTGCAATACAGAATTATCAACCTTAGTAGCTCAGAAGCATACTATTACTATGACTATAAGCTTCGACAACAAGAATAAACATAGACTTCATTGCTAACCCTTTTGGTTTGTGAAAGCTAAACTGTGTGTTTTAACACTGGAAAATTCTCTAAAAGGGGTTTGCAAGGCTGACTGTGTCACAACCTCACTAGTGTGGTCAGATCACAGAACTGCTGCATTTGAACTCAACTCAAATTACAAAAAATAAAAGGATATTTCAGAATCGGAATCACATTTCTTGGCCAAGTATGCATGCATACAAGGAATTTGACTGGTTTCAGTGACTCTCCAAGTATGAATTGCATAAATGATATACATACAACTATTAAGAACAAGACAAACGACATACATGCAACTATTAAGAACAAGACAAAAAAGTAAATATACATATACATACAAGGTGCAAAGTGCAACTCAGTGCAAGAAATACAGAAGTTCTGTAAGAAAAAAGTATTAATATGTAAGCAATACTGCAGAATCCTAGGCAGCTTGGAAGAAAGACTATCCGACCTAATAAGCAGAGTTTAACCGTTTATGAACTAGATGGCCTCTGGGAAAAACTGTTCTTATATCTGCTTGTTTTGCTGCATATTAATCTATAATGTCTGGCTGATGGTAATAGCTCAATACTCAAAGGGAAACTATATTTAATTGACACTTTAGCCAAATGCAAGGGTTTAGCAGAAGCTCGAGACCACCACTACGTCTGCTAATGTATTCTCAAAGAACCCATACAGATCTGTGAATGGCTGCGTAGAAGCTGCCATACTTTTAAGAAACAAATCACACGCAGTGAAAACTGAATGAACTGTTGAAATACTCACTAAACATGGTCTATAATGCAATAAGAAATCTCATGTCCAAAGTCAAGATTAACTCTGCCGAAGAAAAGTTCTCTGTTATACAACTAAACAAGTAACTAAGCAGTCTAAGTCATTCCAGTCAAACTGTTCATTCAGGAAAGACTTGCAGGCTAAGGAGGATCAAACGTTATTCTTCAGCTATGTCCATGAACTGTCTGGCAACACACAGCAGGATGGTGACAAGGTGGTAAATGACACCGTCTCCGAGAGAGGACATAGCAAATGTTCAGGATAAAAAATAAGCGGTATCCTCAACACCACCCACTGCTCTTCCATTTGAAAGCACCCTTATTACCACACCCATCCATCAGCAGGGCCCACGGGATGCTGGCCCTTGCTAAAGCCAAGGACACTGCAACCATATTCAGACATCAATGGTTAATCCCTGAACAGTTTAAAGTACGACCAAACAGGGACAGTTGAGGCAATCTTGAGCTGCTGCCTAAAAACTGGCTACATTCCAAGTCAATGAAGGATGCACAGTTGAACTCATACCCCCATTTAAGGGCCATCAACTCATCCAAAGAACTACTGACCCATCATTCATTCAACATAATATGCCAAGCAATTGAAACTATTATTACTGAAAGGATAAAGATGTTTTTTGGCTAGCTACAGACCCCTGACACATCATCATTTTCCAACTGTTAAAGGGTGGTCATGGTTAGTATTTTTTATTTTTCATCTGATTACACTACAAATGCATCTTTCCTAAGGAACTATTATTAATATAGGGATTTGATGCATTATTTTTGATAATTGTTTGAAATGATTCGGATTGACTATTATGATTGCTTTTTAGAAAACATTTTTAAGAAAATTTCCTGCAACTTTAAGGAAGTGATGTTTTTAATAACAACAGCTGATTTTAATCAGGCTGCCTGCAGTATAAAAACTGGTTGGCGCCTTTTCTGTGTTTTTTAGCCTCTGAGGAAGCTACTTGTATGTGGTAGCGAAAACGCTATTTATTCTGTACCTCAATAAAATTGCGTTAAGGCATTCCGACTACTTTGACTACTGAGCACTTCTACTTGTCTTTCCAAAGTCTGTTTACTTTTGGTTTATTCGTTTGCATGGTTAGTTAACCTGTTATACCTCATTGAGAGGGTCACCAAGGCAATGGATGCCAGTAAAACATTACATACTACATATGTTGAGCTAGCCAAGTCATTCAGTATCCTGTGCAGTCACTAACCAGCTGTCTGAGCTAGGTGTAATTCCTTATGCAAATGACGGGATTGCTGACAGTCACACACGGGAACCAGTAATTCTTGTTTGGTACAGACACCAATACAATAGTCACCATCACAGCACGTCATGGCTCTGTGCTTGGCCAGCTCCAGTCCGAAAATTCCTCCCCTCTACCCATAATGCCCCATCTCCTTCCTCCCTTCAGATCTCATTTACCACTGATATAGTAAGCAGCATGATCCGTGCTCTAAGCAGTGAAGTGTTTCATGGTCGAATTTTTGAGGGTTTTCTCTTCTGTAATCTTACCCTTTTCCTTTTCATTACACCTCCTCTCCATAACAGTCATCGGGGTTAAAAAAAACAAACAAATCTTTCCTTCCTTTCTGGTTTAAATGTGTGTGTGTGTTTGGACCTCCATTGAGAGACTGTCTGAAACTCCCAAGCCAGGTTTCAAGCATTGCTCAGAGTGTGGCCATAAGTACTCTATATGGCTGATGGCCACGCACTGTGCGTGACGTGCCTGGGAGCAGCACATCTTGATACCGCCTGTCATATCTGCTTAACCCAGGAGCACTTCAAGACAGGTGGAACAAACTGTCAAGGGCCTATTGCCTATGTCGGGAATGGCCATTCCCGACTCTTCTAGCTCTGCTGCGTCTACTACTGCAGTGTCCTCCACTTCTTGGTGGGAGTTTGAGTCCCTGAGGCCTGGGAAGGGGAAAAGACCAAGAAAGATAGGCCCCACAAGCGTTCCCCCGACCGCTCGGCACCGACTGGTACTCCACCGAAATTGGCTTCTGTTTCCAGGCCTAGTTCCCCCTGCCTCCACTCTCCAAGGTTCTCCCCAGAGCCAGAAGTTGTTAGGTTAGGTCACCTGTCACCCCCCCTCCCCTAGCATGCACTTAGGCCTGCTTCTGTGGCATCTTTATCCCACTTCATCCACAGTCTTAGTGAGGTGGAGATGGATAGGATGATGTGGAAGTTTATCCACACCCAAATCCAGATGGGGGTCTTGCCAGCACCCTCTCCCTCTGGAGGGGGTGCCTCACAACCTTTTTTCTCTCCTATAGCTCCTTCTTCAATCCGACTGGCGGTTTTGAAGCCCTTGGATCCGAGGTCCCTCGGGGTCAGCGCCGATGGTAGTTCCCCTTTCCTTGACACTGGCAGTTGCCTTGAGTGGGTTGGATCTGAGCTCTCTGAGCCGTAGTCATCTTAGGGTCAGATCCGAGGAGGTGCTGTCTGATCCGAGCAGGTCAGAGTGCAGTGTCTCCCTTGGCATCTCAGCTCCTAGAGTCTTGGCTCCAACTACCCTGTTAGATCAGAGGGGTACGGCTCCATTGGGATTGGCTAAGGAGGTCCACTCTCCCTCTACATTCGATGTGGTGGACAGGGTCCCCTCGATTCCTTACAGACCCTTGACCATCTCCTCCTCAGACTCAGCCTAGACTCCCTCTGGTTGGGTACGGTCCCAACCGTCTTGTCCTCTCAGGGGCAGCATGTGCCAGTTTTGCCCGAGGACACTCTTGGGGAGCAACAGGAAGTTTGTGGGTCCTCTCCAGAGAGTCCCACTGAAGAGGCTCCACGCAAATGAACATGCAAGAGGAGGCACTAGGACTCCCCATCAGAGTCCAATATTTCAGACACTGATTTGGAGGAAGGGGACGGCTCCCCCTGACCCCCCCCCCCCGAGGATGTCTCATTTGGAGACATCATGGAAATCCTTCTCCAAAGTAATTTAAATTATATTCATTGCGTACTTCAGAAATCTAAAATGACTTTCATCTATAAAACCAAAGCACCATAGCTGTCAGCTATCCCTGATTTTGCCTCATATATTTGCCGTTTTCCTTGTAAAACTTTTAGTTTTCTGGTAAATCACTGATGATTACAGTCAACCAAGGCAATGGATGCCAGTAAAACATTACATACTACATATGCAAAATATCCTCTTCTCTTACCTTTCTAAACAAATTATCCCCCCCCCCCATTATAGGTCCATATGCAAGTACTAGGCTAGCTACCCTTGTGGGTCATTTTATGCCTAGCCAGTTTTCCTTCTTGAGCTCAAAATAATTTATCCAGTTTGGTTATAGACTGGCCTTACTCATCCCATGGTCAATAATTATATATTACCCCTAATGAGAATAAATGGAGTCATACCATAGATAATTTGAAGGGACCCATGCAGAGGATAAAGCATATAGGAGCTGCATCTGTCCATTAGTAATACATGTGTCATGGGTTAAATTTTCTGTTTCTCATCCATAGATAGAAGTTGCACTTGAAAATGGACAGGGATGAACTTTGTTTTATGTTGATGGGAAGTCTGTTCCAGAGCAGCAGTATTAGCTGTGAAATACATCTGTCCCTCCAAACCGTTCCATTGATGTTGAAGAAGGGGTTTATATCCAAAGACCAAATAGTTCTAATGCCATTTGACTTGCTGATGTCACTTGATGATGATTACTGAGTGAGCAAATTCAGAATAACAACAGTAGATGTTTGAATACAACATGGATCACTGCTGGAGTATCATTCATACCATTTTGGAATAAGCTGTTCATCGCCCCCACACACACAGACACATTTTTTTAATAAGAAAGGAAGTCACCAAACAGCATACCTTTCAACCAAAACAAGGGGGACTGACAGACAAGGTAAGGGATCTTGCCATCAACTGGGAGAGGTATAAAAGGAAGAAAACTGGAGGGTGCCTCATAATCCCTAATTCTTGCCATCTCTGGCCCGAGATAAAGAATGAATGGCCTTGGAAGTAGCTGGGAGACAGACTACTGCGGCAATGGCCAATGTATCTGAAAATCTCATGTTATGGTAAGCATGCTCATACAGCTGTAGTATATTCAATTTTAGCTCCAACTACTACATTTGCCCAAAACACATTAACAATATGAAATGGCTGATCAGTGAACTCACAGAATAGTTAGGACGCATGTTCCACTCCCCACTCCTAAACAGAACAGTGTTGGTGGCATTTTCTGTCAATGTGGGGGATGGAGCAGGTTCCATGCAGGGCAGTGCTGAGAATAATCAGTTTACTTAGTTTTTTCACAGACTGTTGAAGGACTTAGGTGCATGCTGCTCCATGATTCAGAAATTCTTCCTGTGACCTTCATTTTTTTCAGTAGTATGGCTAAGCATGACCTCTCATCCCCCAAACTCATGCTGCAATATCTGCTTCCTAAGGTGACATCTGAGGAACCTATAAAGGCCTAGAACCTATACAGCATACTCTGATACTTTCATTACAGTAATATAAAATGATTTCCTTCATGCAGCACATGAAATTTTAAAGCTCTTGACATGTCCAAGTATATTTGCAACAATGCAAGCATCTCATAACTAGATACATATGGAAAAACATTTATGAGACCATCAAAGACAGATAAACACTAAAGGGATAGGTTTCCCTAGAAGTAACTCTAAAGCAAGTGATCATGCTCTTCTGATGCTGGAATCTCTCGACTTCCATTTCCAATGCAGTATCTACTGCTTCGCCAAAGGAAAGTCAAGGCCCTTTAAATCAACAGGAAAAACCCTTCATGCAGTTAGCAATCATGAACTACAGGCGGTGAATCACTACCAGGACTAACTAACAGTGATTCCCAGGTAGTCTAGAATGTCCAGATAGGAACAGGTGATTATTTCTTGGAGAGGATTACTAGCTGTAGTTCATACAAGACACTGAATATCATGATGCCTTTTGACAAAGTACTGAACTGCAGCCCAGAGACGCTTAGTGAATAATACTGAAAATCACAAAGGAAAGGTTTTACACAATTTAAGGTTCACAGAAATAATTGCTAGCATGGAAAACATCTTGCATGTGTAAGCAGCAGTCCACACGCTATGCTACTGTCCAAAAATGGCAAGATGACTCAGAAGAAACTTATCTGGAAATTACAGGCATTTTAAGGTTGGTGATATGTGGGTTTGTATCCGCTGTTCTCTATGAAATGAAAAACAAGTCAGTAAAATCATCCCCTATCTTTCAAGTGAAAGGTAAATTAACTGTCTGATTTAGATGAGTTTCTGTTGCTAAAGGAGAAGGTTCATTTGAAGAAGAATTGCTTTGTCTTTATTGGAAAACAAATTAAGGAAGTCACATGGATGAAGATAGTTAGTGGAAGTACTAGACACTCACTCCATGGGGTTTGAGTCTAGAGAATCAACACTCACGCGCTAGTCATGGAGTTACCCAAGGGAAACTCAACATGTGGAAGAACACTTACCATACTGGATAGTTTTTTCCTGGACAGTGCAGCTAAGAGACAGTCAAAAACGTAGGTTAAAATTCTGGTCCCAACTAGCCTCTGTTGTGCTGCTACTGCTGCCATGCTCATGGTAAACATCCAGGTTGCTGTGGTGACATGGAAGGGCAGTTTCCTGAACTGGCACTGATTAGCTCCTACTTGGAAGTATGAGCAGGTGCCTGCCTAGCAAGAACTGGAAAGGGAGAAAAGCTGTGGAAGTCAGGCTGGATGTCAGATTTTCTGCAGCAGAAGTCCCAAAAGTTATCATTACCATAAAAAAGAATATTACGATTAATATGCATAGGTACGCCATGGACTCCATCAATCTTGATGTGGAAATCGGAATTCCAAAGGTCCAAAGAGAACATCCAGTCTCCTATAGACTGGAGAGGACAACTTGCACAGACACAGTTTAAAAACTTATGCTTTACTATATACTTATTTAGGCTGTTCAGATCTAGAATGGGACTGAGTTAATGTCTTTTTCGGCACCAAAGAGAACCATGGATAGTAAACCTAGCCTCTCCGCGTGGAACCTCTTGGATGTTCCCTTTGTGGTCTCTGCTGTGGTAGCTCATCAGGCAGGAATTTGTATTGTGGAAGATGTACAATGAAACCTCTGGATATTATGTTCACCACCTATTTGTTGGGAGACAAATGATCCTAAACCACTCTTTCAAGTGAAAGGACTACCTTCTTTTGACTGCCTTCTGAAGGAACCAATTAGTGAAAAGTTTAAGGGTTGCTGACAGCCATTCATGAAATAGCTATGACCCCACAATGTGCTGTCTCTGCCCCGTGGGTACTATTACTAAGGTGTCCCTGGCTTCCCAGTGAGCTTGCTGTAACCCTCAATGAAACCACATCCAGCACTGGCTCCAGTGTATTTTTGTAAACATGCTTTGGAGAGGCTGAAACTTGATCCACAGTTGCCAGCATCTTCCCTGCTCATCCATGTTCGTTATGTCCCTCATGATATTTTCAACAAGTAAGACAGGCCCTATAAAGGAGGAACATCACCGTTAAGTATCTTCAGAAAAGTCATGAACTGCAGTCACCATGTCATTGCCAGTAACCACAGATCTAGCAAACCCTTGGCTATGTTAAAAATAACAGAGACCATGTAGTTTATCAGCTCTGAGAATGTGTCAGCTCGAGCTCTAATCTTCACTATTCAAAATACATCTGGCAACTCCTCAGCTACACAGGGTATTTGATTAGTTGAATGATTCTTGAAATCCTTCAAAACATTCATCATATGGGCTAAATAAGTTAGCATCCTTAGGGATAAGGTAGAGAATGCAAATATATATGTTTTCCTAGACTCTCCACTGCTCTTGTATCACTGTCTAGTGGATGAATGGCATGGGTCTGTTGTGTAGAATCCATTCTAAGCATTGCTGCGCACACAAAAAGGTCAAGTTTACAGGGATATCTGGCTAGACTGATCAATTTCTTAGAAGGAAAACATTTTTGCCTGATATAGGTAAAATACGACAACACAACAGCAATAAATCTGGATAAACTAAAGGTAGTCAAACTGATGATGAAACAAAATGATCTGGAACCACAGCCAAACAATATAACTTAAAAAGTATAACTTAAAAGTCAAAATGTAATAAGAATTTAATAAGAAAATTACTACATTTTGACTTTTTAGTTATACTGTTTGGTTGTGGTTCCAAACAATTTTGTTTTGTTATCATTTTTGTCTGATATAATAGGGACTAGGGCAGCTGTGTTTGCATTGTCTCAGGCCACCTTTCTCTGTCCCTTGGGACATCCTTTCTTTGGACTGAGAAGTCACGTCTGTGGGTCTCCTTTTTATTGCATTAACTGCAGATCCCCCCAAACTCCACATCATAAGAGGGGGAACTCCAGTGAAGCTGAGTTGACCAGTTCAGTGGTGGGACATTCTTCTGGTGCCTCCAAGTCTGTAACCTTGAACTGGAATTTATGAGAGCTGTTTTGGGAAGGCTGTGACTTGGACAATAAAGACAGCCTCTTTGTGGTTCAATTATCCAAAGTAGATGATGGAAGTCCTTTCAAAGTGGCCTATGGAAGGACCTGTCCCACTGCTGACAGTTATATCTGAAGCAAACTGTAGACCTCTTCTGGCATCAACTCTGGAAATATTTTTTTGCCCTGACATTAATGCAGAACACAGGGACACCAAATACGCTGACAACATACCTACCAGTGCTGGGTCCAACATGACTAGGTTTCTGGTGGCATAGGAATGTGAGCTGATACAGAAAATATCACTCCTGATGCCATGTAGGTAAACAGCAGATACTAACATCAGTAGTGAAAAGAAATGTGTTGTCAGAAACAGACCACGAGTGTATAGTAAATAGCAATATCTAGAGCATCAAGTACTGTATCCTTGCCTCCAGCAGTGGCTAGGCAATGGACAGCAAATACCTACGTTGCAGAGATAACAGCTCTGGCTTAACATATTGGCCAAATGGCAATGAAAAGTGGTACACAGCCACCATGGTTAAGGGCCTTGGTTCCAGTATTTTTAATCACCAACGGCACCAAGGTCAAGAACTGTGAATATGTCAGGGTCCGGGAAGAAGACCATCTGATGCCAACATTTCATCCCTTGCCTTCAACATGGCCTTGACTAATTTTTTGGTAATTTACTTGCTGTAGAGCCCCTTCCAAGGAGATGACCTTGTCAGTGCTGACTCCTGCTAAGTTTCCAAAGTGGAAGATTACACCAACTGGGGCTGATGGATCCTCTGACAGGGTGACTTTGGCAGCTGTAAACAGATATGCTGTTACTGAGGGTGACAAAATTTCTGACATTTTAAATAAGTTTGAAAAGGGATGCGTTTTCATATACTTGCAAGCAAACCAGAAGAGCAAATGCACTTCCTAGTTTTAAATGAGGAGGTGGGAGGATTTGTATAATGGTGAAGGTCTTTACCTCAAAGATACAAGGTTCAGGGATTAACTCCGACCTCGGGTTATTGGATAGACTTGTAATAAATCTGCCGTCTGATTGCTTAGTATTTACTCATGAACCTAAGAAGGAAGAAAGAATGAATTAACAGACATTAACAGACTATTAAAATGAAACAGAGAAGTTGCCAGGGGCAATGACACAGAGGGATAAAGCCATGACCGCGTTGCAAAGTCCAGTCTTCCATGGCCAAGAAAAGTTTTAGGAACTTACACAAACACATTCTCTTTGCCAGGATGCCAGCCAGTGCTGAAACTCCCTAATATCTCTGACTAAATGATAATCTCTCCAGACAGCAGTTTGTAACAGCAAGATGAAAACTATGTACTTAGGACATTTAGAGCCAACAATAAATACTTATAGATGGAATTTAAAAACTTATGCTTTATTCCTCTATCTGAAATACTTCCAAAGGAAACTCTACCATAATGGAATAAAGTCATCATCACTAAGTTGTTTATTTTATCACCAGTTATCTCTGCATCCTAGCTCTCCACACAGCATCTCCTTTGCACAGCTCATGCTCGTCACACTGACTCTCTCATATCAAGAAAAACATCTACACTGTTGCTGTGTTTTAGCAGATATCCATTACAAAAAATACTCCCACTAACATTTAATCTAAAATAAATTTCCAGAATTGATGACTTATTTAATTCCAGTCAATATTCAAAAAACCTCTCTCACACACACACACACACACACACACACACACACACACACACACACACACACACACACACACACACACACACACCTCAACTTAATAAAATAACCAAAATAAGCAGTAAAGCCAAAGACTCCAAGAAACTACAAGCCAATTTCACTCAGTCCTGAGATGCACAATTTAAGGTCTGAATGTCATCAGTCACATCACTACTGATTAAAAATTACTTAACAGTATACTGCATGCTACACCCACTCCAAAATCAGTTCCCAACACTCGTGTTGTTGTTGTGTCTTTTGGCTTTTCCCGGTTAGGGGTCGCCACAGTGGAACTCCGGTCCTCTAATGATTGGCAGTAGATTTTTACATACCGAGTTGCCAGCTCTGACGCACAACCTTCAACGAAGGTACGCCCATTCACACGTCTCCACGCAGAGATGCTCTAGCTGAGAATCGAACCGGACAGCGTCTTACTGTGAGGCGACAACGCTACTGCAGCACCACCACCGCAGACTGTTTCCAAAAGAATTCAGACTTGAAAGGCATGAATTAGGTATGGACCAAAAGGGAGAATGTTGTAATAAAAGTAAGCGACACTAAAATGAAAGATCACAGAGAGTGATCACACTGTCACGTGCAGCATTCTACCTCACAAAAAAGGCTAATCATTATTGTCTGATGTATAATTATAAATTGAGCCAATGTACGTTACTTTGAAAGTTTAACTATTATTAAAGGATGCACAAAAATCTGTTTCACATTAAACATTTTTTAAATACTGCAAGGAAAATACTTTCATTTGCGTGTCATTGTAACATTTCTGTTGGGCAAGGGTGTAGGAATGACCTCATACAGTTAAGATATTAGCATGAAAATATTGACAATTTTCAAGAGAAAATATATGTTTAAAGCCACTACAAGAAAATGATGATCTTTGTTCTACACTAATAAAACCCACTTACAAATGAATTGTTAACCATTTTATTTAGCATGTAATTATGAAAGTGTTCACCTATTCATGATACATGTTATACAAAATCTCCATGATGTAAATAAATCCTTAAAACCCAAACTGCATGCTGACTCAGCAACTTGGGTTCAAGCTTATCTCATTTCTTTATTTGTTTTACTTTTACACTCGCTAAACAGCAAAACCACTGCTTAGCGAGTGTAAAGTAACTGCTGAATTGATCTCATACTCTCTTGCCAGCACTACCAACTATTTTGTTTGTTTTTTTTTTGTTTTTTTTACCACGCTCCAACTGTTTCCTTAATGATTATTTTTACTGATACTTATTTTTGATTAAGGTTCTGTAATGCGATCGATTGGTTATTAAAACAACAACTGCATTACAGAACCTCAATGAAAAATAAGTATCAATAAAAATAAGCATTAAGGCAACAGGTGGAGCGTGGTAAAAAAAAAAATAATTGGCAATGCTTTCTATAATGCGATGGTTACATTAAAAATGAAGAAACTGCATTACAGAACCTTTACAAAATATAATTATCAACAAAGGATAATCAGTGCACCCTACAGTTGTAAGGGTGGTGGAGAATGTACCTGTATTAAAAGAATAAAAATGCTTCCAGCAGATCACCAGCTTCTCATTGCTGCAGCTTCGATCAAGATCCCTCAAAGAAATAGATACACCCAGCAACTACAGTGAGCAGAACAGTTCCCACAGAAGCTCAACTTTGTCATTTTACTGGCTGCAAGAGCCATAGTAAAAGTATCTGATGCATATGAAATTAGCAGGGGCGTTGCCAGGGTGAAAGGAATAGAGGAGAGTGGTTTGTGGGTGGTCCTTGGGCAGCTAAAGAGAAAACATAGATTAAAAACAAAGGACGTTATTCCCAAACCACTGCAGCGCCGATACGAACTGTACAGCTCTGCGAGAATGTCACAGGCTTAAAGTTGGCCGAAAGTACCGGAGATGTAAATACGGGGAATGGAAAAACAGTCAAAGTTGTTATTTTCTGTAACACTGTGTATGGTCTATGGTGCAATAGTCAAATGGCAGGGAAGAAAAATGTTTTTGAAACGAGGAAACTTCTGAGTAAGCATGTAGTGGTCCTTTAAGAACACAACAGCACCAAGGTGGGAAGGTGGTAAAAAATGTTCTGTCTGACTCACAAGAGACACAGCACCGATCTATTTCCTAGTTTTCACATGCAATTAAAATCAGAATAAAGTAAAACACAGTGTAAAGAAAACAAATCACAATATACAAAATAAAAGTAGGCAATAAAGTAATACAAAATACAAGAAAGCAAAAGCAAACCAACACTTCCTTCACAGCAAGTTGTGTAGAGTCTGGGTGAGCTTTTCCAGTAAAGCTTTTAAATATCACAGATTTCTGTACTAGGTAAGGGAACATTTGTTTTTGGAAATAGTCTCATTTCATTCATTGTTTAAAATCAAGAATAAAACTTGTCAGTGCGCTTTTCCTCAACTACCTTAGATCTGGCCAAAGAAGAAACAAATATCACAACTTTTTTTTCAGTACCCACAAACGTCTGGCCTCCAATTTCATCTTCGTGTTTTCTCACACCTGTAATCTCTTTTACTAAATTGATACATTTTGCAGTAACTTAAAAATTTTCAGGGAGCAACTTAAGAGAAAGAATGCTTTGAAATGGCTCAAAAAATTGTCATTTACTGAAACCTCAATAATGAAAGCCAAATCAGATTTTATGAAAGAAAGATTACTTAAGCTATGATACTGAAGTCTTTCTTCCTACTTTTGGTTGAAGGAGTCTACAATGGTATACTAAACAGCAACATCGTATACCCCAGCTCTGAAGCACAAATGTGCATCCACCTGCTTCACTGATATCAAAAATGTAAGATAAAGTCAGTAATAAAGGCAACAAAATTAAAAAGGATAGCTGCATAGCATGCAACTAGGAGTAAATGAATGTACTTTCACTGGAATTAGAAGGGAACAAAAAGGTTCAGATAAGCTGACTTTAAGTAGCTGGTTAGTATAAGCGAAAGGCTCAGAAAAGTATACATCTTGGGGGCGTGGCCAAGGATGAACACAGGATAGCAGCAGATTTCTTCAGCTCCACCAATTTCATTACATTGACAGGAATTAATTACTTAAAAAATTAATTCTTGAAGTAATTTTCTTTCTAAATATGTTTGTTTTATATAGTTCTTGAACTATATCTAAAAAAGAAAGGAAATCTTAATAATATTCCTGTCAGAAATTACTTTGGAAATTTTCCTGTCAGTTTATCAGTCTGAAATGAGTTCCAGTAAGACAAATTCTCAAGACTCCAGCATCAAGAAAGAACTTCAGTCTCTGATAATTATAGTCCAGCAACTTACTGCTAAGATGGATAAAATGGATACTAAAATAGACACTTTCATAGAAAAAACTACAAAACAAATAGACTTGTTACATATGGACCTGCAACAACAGAAGATCCAGATGACAGGCATAGAAGAAGCTGTGAATGACATGGAAAATAAAATACAAGAACAGGAAATCAACATTGAGTTTCTGCTGAAACAAAATACACATTTACAAACAAAGCTGGATGACCTGGAAAATAGATCTAGGCGCAATAACATTAGGATTTTTGGACTGCCAGAAAATATTGAAGGTAACAATATTACTTCTTTTTTAACAACATGGCTCCCTAAAACTTTAGATTTACCAGAAGCATTCTCTTTTGGTATCGAAAGAGCACATAGATCTATAGCCAATACTAACTATCCTAGATCAGTTATAGTTAGATTTCTATCATCTTTTGATAAAGAGATGGTTCTTAAATCTGCTTGGGCTAAAGCTCCTGTTAAGTTTAATGAGACAACTGTGCGTTTTGACAATGACTATTCTTCCATGGTAATTGCTAAAAGAAAAGTTTTTCTGCCACTAATAAGGGAGCTTAAAAAAGCACAGTTTAAAACATACCTTCTGTTTCCTGCCAAGCTTAAAATCTTCCTTCCTGATGGTCCTAAGGTCTTCGATGATTTAGACTCTGCTTTACTGTTTGTCAAAGAAAAAGGATTTTGGATAAAATAGAAGAAATGGAATGGGCTAGTTCTTCATTAAAGAGATTGGCAACTGAAGCTTCCTGGAAGACTTCAGAGAAGAAGAAGAGACTAAAAAACAAATGATTTGTTATATGTTTTTTTCTCTCTCATCATTTTAGTTCATTATTAATCTTTTTGAATATAGTTCCTGCATTTCCAGAAAGCCACAAATATTTTGGAAAAGATTTAATCAAAGTTATTCTCTATGTGCAAATAAATGCTTTGTTTCATAACCAGTCAAAATGCCTGAGGATTTAATGGCAGGCTGTGACTCGATTTGTTTTTCTTTCTGAAAAAAGTAAGGTTAGTAATTCGATACATTTTTTTATCTTTACCTTTTTTTTTCCTTCTTCTTTTATTATTTTCTTTGTTTAAACAATGACATTCTATTTAGATTATGTAGTGGGTAAAGGGTGGGGGAGGGCAGGGAGAGAACAGTAATGAAAATATCATTAATAGAATAATAACATATTTATTTCTTGTAAAAGTTTAGAAGTTCTTCAAATGCTATTTCTAATTATACTTTCTTGATTATACTGCTTATGCTTGTTTGTAAATAATCTGTCATGCTTTAACTAATAATAATCAGAACTAAATAAGAGTAAATAATATGTTTTATTTTTAACTCTATTAATATAAACAGTAAGTAACATTCCATTGTATATACTTCTTACAGCTTTCTCTTACATTTTTTTATTTCTGCCTCACTCCCTTTTATGTTCTACTCTCTTTTCTTTTCTTTATTAATATATAGAAATGCTTTTGACTGTGTGGGCACAGTGAATAATAGGATTTGTATGAAAATTGAGTTGGGAGAAGAATGCTGAGTTTTATTACTTGTTGGTAATTTTGAGTTTAATTTCACTTGCATAGAGGCTGTGATGATCTGTGGAATACATTGTGGAGGTTCTGTCATGTTTAGATGCATTTACACTGCTAAATGAATGTTTGTCACTAGTTTTAATAAGTTTCCGCCAAAATGTTAAGAGAGACAATCTGGGATGTGGGCTGTCTTATGCACAATGTCCTTGAGTTACCTCAGAATCTTCAAATCACAGAATTCTCACAGAGAAACTGAAAGCAGTTAGTATAAACATTGACAAGGTTATCACACTGACACACCACAGATTCAGGAAAATACTCTGTTCATAAAATATGTCAGTTATAATGAGTTTAAATGATGTAGTTTCTTGTAGTAAGTAAATGTCTTATTTTAGAAGGCATAAAAATGAAACATTTATTTAAATGTTTTTGAAAATCTACTTAACAGCAGCATAATAATCTGTGTTAAAAATTTGTGTTCCAAACATATACTTTACTATAACTCATTTAATTCATCTGATTGACAAACATAAATAATCTTATAACTCTATTCTGGAAGAAATGTCATGTGATATATTTTAAAGCAGTAGGTTAGCATGATTGTAAAATCTGGTTACCAATATGTGTTTGCTGTGCATTATTTTGTATAAAGCAGACAGATTTATTCTAGGGACAGCAAGTAGGACAGTGCTCTACAAAGGCACAACTCAGTGAGATCAGATATATATATATGTGTGTGTGTGTGTGTGTGTGTGTGTGTGTGTGTATGTATGTGTATGTGTGTGTGTGTGTGTGTGAGTGTGATGGCTTTTTTTTCTGAGAATCTGCATAACTATCTAATATGATTTATAATAATTTCTATGAATACAATATTTTACTCTATTGACAAAATGAATGTTTGCCACAAGTTTTAATAAGTTTCCCGCCAAAATGTTAAGGGAGACAATCTGGGATGTGGGCTGTCTCATGCATAGTGTCCATGAGTTTCCTCAGAAGCTTCACTCACAGAATTTTCACAGAGAAACTGAAAGCAGTTAAACATTGACAAGGTTATCACACTGACACACCACAGATTCAGGAAAAATACTCTATTCATAAAATATGTCAGTTATGATGAGTTTAGATGATGTAGTTTCTTGTAGCAAGTAAATATCTTATTTTAGAAGGCATAGAAAATGAAACATTTATTTAAATGTTTTTGAAAATCTACTTAACAGTAGCATAATAATCTGTGTTAAAAACTTGTGTCCCAAACATATACTTTACTATAACTCATTTAATTCATCTGATTGACAAGCATAAATAATCTTATAACTATATTCTGGAAGAAATGTCATGTGATATATTTTAAAGCAGTAGGTTAGCATGATTGTAAAATCTGGTTACTAATATGTGTTTGCTGTGCATTATTTTGCATAAAGCAGACAGATTTATTCTAGGGACAGCAAGTAGGATTGTGCTCTACAAAGACACAACTCAGTGAGATCAGATATATATATATATATATATATATATATATATATATATATATATATGTATATATATATATGTATGTGTGTGTGTGTGTGTGTGTACGTATATATGTGTATGTGTATATGTATGTGTGTGTGTGTGTGTGTGTATGTATGTATATATGTGTATGTGTATATGTATGTGTGTGTGTGTGTGTGTGTGTGTGTGTGTGTGTGTGTGTGTGTGTGTGTGTGTGTGTGTGTGTGTGTGTGTGTGTGTGTGTGTGTGTCTGTGTTTATGTGTGATGGCTTTTTTTTTTTTTTTTTTAGGTAATAACGCAGGTGTTTCTGAGAATCTGCATAACTATGCAATATGATTTATAATAATTTTTATGAATACAATATTTTACTCTATTGACAATAATGAGTTTAAGTAAATGCTCATATACAAACAATTCAAGATTTTTTTGGAAGCTGTTGATAGAATTCACATGACAGAAAATAGATGCATCTTAATGCATGTAATGTCTGAATCATATTAGCCAAAGTTTTTGATTTAAATGAATGTTAGAACATAATTTTCTCTCCTCTTGATTTCTAACATTAAGATTATTTGAATGCTATTAGAATACAAGTGTTATATATTACATAGATCTATATAATAGTATGAACAGTTTTTTTTTTTTTTTTTTTTTTTTTTTTAAAAGTTTATTTTAGTTTATATGATGCTGTTTTACCAAATGTGTAGTTTTGTCTTGATAGATAATTGAATTGAAAACTGTTAACCTCAGTTAAATATAACTAGTATTAAATTGATAAGGTGGTAGCTGAGGTACTGCTGCTTAGGGTAGGGGGTTAACTTGAGTAGTAAATACTGCTCTAAGTTGGAGTTTTTCAACTCCAGGCGGGATGCAAGGTTTAATCCTTACATTATTTTCACATGTTCATTGTTATATGTATATAGTTTTGACATCCACAATATACTTTGTACACTCATTGTCACTACAAACAAAATTGAATCCTATACAAAATCCCATAAGAGATTTAATAAATACAGCTATATTTAAAGGTACACCTAAAAGAGGAGATGTAACATTATTTATCTGGTTATTTGTTATTTCGATCATAAGATTCTTGAGTTTTAAAAATGCCAAATGACATCTTTAAAAGGAATTTCTTTAAACATTAATGGATTGAATAATCCGTGTAAAAGGGCAAGCCTAATAAGATACATTAATCTACACAAGGCCAATCTAGTCTTCCTGCAAGAAACCCATCTCTTGAAAAAAGATATTGATAAACTAGCCACTAATAAGTATACAGTATTGGTTAGTTCAGAGCACACTCAGAAAAAAAGAGGAGTGGCTATTTTATGGAATAAAAGTATGCCCATTCCTAAAACCATTAAGTCTTATCAGGATGACAAAGGAATGTTTTGTATGGTTACAATACAAATTAATGGGAAGACTTACACTTTAATTAATGTATATTGGATACCTGGAATTGGTATTAATACAGTGAAACATCATATTGATAAGATCATATCATTCTCTATAGGGATATTATTTTAGCTGGTGATTTTAATTGTATACTACATGAAAGTGATACTACCACTATAAAGAAAAGAAGAATTACATCTAATGCAAAACATTTAAATGATTTTGCTAATTCTTATCATTTGAATGATATTAATAATCGGATAGAGTCAAAATCATTACCATACACCTTTTTTCTAACAGATACAAAACTTATTCAAAAATAGATAGGGTCTTTATTTCTAACCAGATGGTAACAGATTTAATTAATTCCAAAATCATTTCATGTCCTATATCTGATCATAACTCAATTGTTTTTGAATTCATGATAAAAAATACTCATAATGTTCAGATCAAAAGGATACCAGCATACTTAACTCAGCTAAAAGACTATAAAGAATATATACTTTCAGAAGTACAACATTTTCTAGACATAAATAATACTCCTGAAGTCTCCATTGTCTATGTTTGGGATGCCTTAAAATCATATCTATATGGACAAAGTATCAGATGGTATAATAACAAAAGGAAATCTTGGGATAAGGAATTGTTAGATATTCAAAGTAAACTGGACTCTTATAAGCATAATAATAAAGAAAATATTATGGACAAGAAAGTTATTGAAGAAATAAACAAACTAAATGAGAAATACAAAGAAATTTTAACTCAAAGTTAAAATAACTTTAGAGAAATACAAGTTTTGTCTTATTCAATAAGCCCCAAATACTTACATAGACTTAAAAATAAAACAAAAAGATTGAATAAACAAAACCATATCAAAGAAATCTTTTCTCTAAGGAAAAAGAAGAATGTTTCTAGTATACCAGAAATACTGGACTAATTTAGAAATCACTTTCACAAGATTAACCATAACAACATTAACATGGAACCTAAAGATAAAATAAAGGAGTTTATAACCACAAACATGAATAAAAAGCTTAATAAACAACAGATTAAACTATTGGACAAGAGTATTTCATATACAGAAGTTATTACACAAATAAATAAGCTTAAATCAAACAAAGCACCGGGTAATGATGGTATTATACCAGAGATATATAAAATCCTTTCTAAAACTACATATTCATTAATACATAAGGTTTTTATTCTGGCCCAAACTGAGTTAATAACCCCCCCATCTTGGCAATATACATTTATTTCACCAATTTTAAAACCTAATAAAGATCCAACTAGATGTTCTTCATATCGACCCATCTCATTACTTAATGTTGATTATAAAATGTTTATGAGTATTTTTGCTGATAGATTGAAGACGATTATCCCCGGCATTATAGACATTATAGACATAGATCAGACGGGCTTCATTGTAAATAGAAATACTTTTGATAATATAAGAAGAACTTTAACATTAATTGATTTTGCAAATAGGAAAAAGAAAGATTTAACACTTATTAGTCTTGATATAGGTTCAGCATTTGATTCAGTAAGTTGAGACTATCTGTTTACCTTACTGAAATGCACAAATTTCTCTGATGCATTTGTAAATTTAATTGAGCATTTATACAAAGGAACGCTGGCTTATATTAAGGTAGGAACATATGTTTCACAAAAATACCCATTCTTAAAGGTACAAAGCAAGGATGTCCACTTTCTCCACTATTATTCACTTTAGTAATGGAGCCTTGGGCTAATTTGATTAGAAACAGTACGGACATAGAGGGTTTTGAAATAGAAGAAAATACAACATCAAAAATTCAACTTTTTGCAGATGATGTTCTAATTGCATCAGCAGGATCTAATTCTTCTATGCAGTCTTTATTTGATAAAATGATGAATTTTAAAAGTATTTCTGGTTTAATATTCAATGAAGAAAAAACTAAAATACTACCTATATATACACGAAAAAATACTCTCATTAGTGATTTTACTAAATATGTACCCAACTCAGGTCAGATAACTTATTTAGGTATAATACTATCTAAAGATATTAAATCTATTATATATAATAACTATAATACCTGTTTTCTTAATATACAAAATAATAACTATAATACCTGTTTTCTTAATATACAAAATCTTTTTAATACCTGGAATAATATGTTTTTTACTATGGAGGAGAGACTTACAATTATTAAAATGATAATATTCCCCAAGATTTTATACTTAATACAATCAATAATACTTTCACCTACAAAAATAACTATCAAGAAACTGAATACACTAATGTTAAATTTCTTATGGGCACCTAATAGACCTAGGATTGCATTAAAGAAACATACTAATAGCTGGTCTCAAGGGGGTATTTCTTTTCCAGACTTTAATTTATATATTATCTCTTCTATTATAAAAGTTATTACTTTATTAATAGATCGGTCATATGTCAAAATGGAAAGATTATTGGGAGCTAATTAGTATGCACTTCATGAAAATCTCCTTAACACATAAAAATATGATTATAAATAACTCCATGTTGTGGTTGCTAAAGGAATTTTGTACTTCACCTATTACACCTAAACATATGGTCTGTTACCCATTAAATATTATTATTAGTTATCGTAACTTTATATTCATGCACCCTAAGTATAGGGAATGGAATTTTATTGTATTCCCTATAATTTATACTCAGGGTATGCTTATGTCATCTACTTCTGAAGGAGCTCATTTAGCTATAGATAATAATCTAAAGTACTGGTATCAGCTGATATCTGATAATAAAGTTAAAAATCTAGATTTCTTAAAACAAGAATTTGATCTAAGAGAAACTTGCTGGTTAGAGGTTCAGATCTTTAGACATCTCATTGATAGAATAGATCTACTGTCTATAACAGTTAAAGAATCTATTCCAAAACTGATTGATTACTTGATAATAAATTTACAGCATAAAGTTTCTGATAAAGGTAAACTTTCATATATACATAAAATTATCAGACAAGAAACTTTTTACAATGTAGATTCATACTGGAATTATTTCACCTCTATTAATGGGGACCCACCAACTCAACAAGATAAACAATATATATTGGAATCTGCTTATAGAACTACATCTTCCATTGTCTGGAGACTTTATACATGGAAATTTTTACATAGATCTTTTTATACACCTTTGATGATGAATAAAATTAATAATAAAGATAATCTATGTAAGAGATGTAATGTAGAAATGTAATGTAGAAATTAATGCTGACTGGGCTCATATGTTTTTTGACTGTATGAAGTTGAAAGAATACTGGAAGTCAATTAATGAATTTTTGCAGGCTCTTTTTACAGATAATTTCATTATTTCTAAGTCTCTTATATTATTCAACACACCTGTACCTCAATGTGTTAAAAAGATTAAGCTTCCCTTGTTATGGTCTATCCTAGCAGTGGCTAGGAAAATAATAACTAGAAATTGGATTTCAGATACACCTCCTTCGTTCAATGAATTTAAAAATGTTATGAATATAATGTGTCATATGGAAATAAGCACAATTAGAATGAGAACAACTAGAAAAACATCACATTTTATTGTATGGGATAATTTACAAAATTTGTTAAAAAAATTCTAATTTCAATAGCACAGTATTTTAGTTTAATTAATTGATCTGATTGTAGTGGATGTCTTTGTAAATACTTTAGTTGTTTTGTTGAATATTATAATAATACCTATTTTTAATTATTTGTATAAAATTGTTATGATATTTCTCTTATATGTTAAAACAATAAACTTGTTTTGAAAACAAAAAGAAAAAGCATGATAATGCACAACCTGTTATTCTAACAACATTCTAAATAAATAAAGGCACTATCAGTTCCTGAAAAAAAAAAAAAAGAAAAGTATACATCTTTACTACCAAGAGCAAACAGGACATACATTCCAAGGAACATAGTAGCAGCACTGATAACAATATAAATGACTGCAATGTTGGCAGCATAAGCTTCAACTAGTGAGGATATGTGCAACATCATACACTAGGAGTGAAAACAGAAGTGAGCTGTCAAAGCCGACTGACCATCTTCTAGGAAATGAAGCAAGGCTGGCACCAGAATAGCAGTATATTGGCTGTACTACAGGACAGCCATATAAAAGTTACACGTTATAAGCAGTACAGCAACACATGAGAATAATGAGCACTGCAAACTAATTCATAAAGGGTAAGGGTATTCAAAAAAAAAAAAAAAAAAAAAAAAAAAAAAAAAAAAAACTTAACCCTTCCCACCCCCTCTCTCCCTCCCCTGATGAAATCAATGTTTAAGCCCTTAAGTTGACAATCCATTTTAACTCAGTAATATTGACAATATCACAGAGTCTAAGGTTTTCACGAATTACTTCTAAGACCAAGAAACTGAAGGAATGACTAAATCCATAATCAGACACATGTTTGGCTAGTATATTTTTCTATTTACACTTCCTAATATCATTAACATGCTCCAAGACCCTTTCTTTCAGGCTGTGGTTCATTTTTCCTACATAATAACAATCACAGACAAAGCAGGCAGCATAATAAACAGCACTGCATGTATTACAGTCTGCATAAAAACTAAAATAGAACTTCCTGTCAATAGACCTAACATAAAGGCTAGTAGTATTTAACACAAACCTACAGAGTGAGCATGTACAACATACAAAAGTTCCATTTTTCCATGTTACTAGACAGGGTTTCAGATACTTGTTCTTGAAGCATAACTGCCGTTTCAAGGAAAGATTGTTTTTGAAACAAAATCTGGGTGAGATCCAACTACAGTAGCCACATCATCAGTCAAGAGAAAATATCAATTTCTCCTAATAATACTGCAAACATCTGCTATATTGCTAGGAAAAGTAAGCAGCATTCTACAATGATGATCATTATAAATACATGAGGGCTCTTCTACACATTCTGCAAAATAAGGAGGAGCACAGTACCTCTCAACGAGCTGACAGATGCAGCAGCATCACATATCTCATTTTGAGAATAACCTCTATTCAAAAAGTCATTAGCTGTGTGAATCAATGCTTCATTGGCTGCACATCATTATGGAATCTCATGGCTCTAAGAAACTTGACCTCTTACAACATTCTTAGAAACATGTCATAGGTGCATGCTTGATTTATGTAACAGATTATTCCATTTACAAGTTTTCCTGTGGATGTCAGTAGTAAAATTATTCAAATAATCAATCTTTACAACATCTAAAAAATGTATCATAGATCCCAAATACTGATAATTAAAAACTCATGTAATCATTCTTCTAAGCCTCTCCACACCAGAGATCATCCATATAGCATCTATAGTAACAAATGTTCTCATGAAAAAGGATTATTATTGTGCACGTGTTCAATTTCCAATTGTGCCAATACAATGTTGGCAAAGGAGTTGGCGCAGACTATCGCCATTGCAACTCCCAGCTGTTGTAAAAAATAATCATTACCAAAAATGAAGATATTGTTCTCAAGTATCAGCTCAATTAAAGAGCAAACCAAAAACAACCCTGTTAGAAAAAGAGCCAAGCATACTAAGGAACCTCCTCACATACTCAACACCCAAATCATTGGGAGTAACTGTGAAGAGGGAGGCGATATCCATTGTGACCAATAGTAATCCAGTCCTGACATCCAATCCCTTATACCAATGAAATAAATCAGTCAAGAAAGATTTGATGTCTTAAAACACTTGGTATCATATCCAATAAAGGTTAAAGCATCTTTTCCACAAATATAGACAGTGGTTCAGTAATCCAACCCTTGCTTGAAACTATTGGTCGCAATGGGTGATCTCTACTGTCGTTATATAGTTTTGGCAAACCATATAGACAAGGCGCCAGTGGATGCTCTACACAAAAATAAATAAGTCATATAACTCTTTAGTAATGACTCTGGTCATCAATAGATCATACAGAAGAAAGTCAACCTTCTTAATAATACCATCCATCTGAAACTTAAATATTGGCATATACGTTTTATGGTTGGACAGTAACTCATTTATCTTAAACAAGTAATGATCTTTGTCCATAACAATGATCCTGCCCCATTTAAGCAGGTCTAATTTCAATAGGGACACACTATTAACATAACTGGTGAATCATGGTGTAAAGAACGCCTTAATTCATGTTCACAGAGTGTAACAAAAGCCTCCACGGTAGGATGCATCTCCGGTATAAATGTGCTAGGTTTCTTAAACACATTAATGGCTGTATTAACAGCTTGTGGAAATAACAGCTGTGAAGTAACATTCCGGGCAAATATTTTCAAATCCAAATAGAACATCAGTTAAGTCAGATCTACATGCAGATATAAACAATGAAAGTCCTTTGTTAAGTGGACTAATCTGATCAGAAGACAAGTTGTATGATGAAATATTGAAAATCAAGTTACCACATTCCTGCTGTGTGTAGCTCTGTTGTTCCTGGAAACAAATTTCACCCATCCCTTCTTGCTGGAATGGCTCCTCGATCTGCCTTTTCGAAAATCCTGTTGAATAGGAAGAGGCTCAGAAAGGGAGATTGCAGCAGTCACATCCAAGGGAGCAGAGACATCTGTTTGTGCTGAGATTAAGGAATTCTGCACAGTAGAGTTAGAAGCAGTTGTAATACCTGCAGAGATAGATGCAGGCTCTATACTTTGCAAAGGAGCTGCATGTGTCTGCCTTTGAGGCAATATAGGTCCAACTGTAGGTGGATCAGCAGTAGCCAACCGAATCAAACTATCGGCTTCTCTAGGACAAGAAAACACATGCCCGTTAAATCATTGACATCCCTTTGTAATTTCTTATGCTTCAATGCTTGTAGACAAGTCTCATAAGTGGAGACATTATCGTACAACTCATCTAAACTCAATTTGTGAGCTTCTGAAGAAAATCGATTAGCAATATCCGCTTGTAACGTTTTAATCTCATCTAATATCTGTAGTTCCTCAGGTTTAAAGTAATCAACAAGTGACCAGATATATTCAAAACCTAATATATTCCTTTTATGGGTTTTACAGTGGTGGTCCGGTTTGCTTTTATTTTAGTTATTTGTTACCTTGCACATTATCGGACCTTTTCCTAACTGGTTACATCTTTTTCTACAGTCTTTTATAGACTTAGCCAATTCTAAGAGAAACTGTTGCTTAGACAGCTAAACAAGCTTAGTAGACTTGGCTTTACAGGAGAGGAACAGGGGTATCAGCAGAAAAGACCCTTCTTTTTAAGCACAAGAAATAACAGCGGAGGTCTGCTTAGAAACAACAGCGGAGGTCTGCTTAGAAACAACAGCGGAGGTCTGCTTAGAAACAACAGCGGAGGTCTGCTTAGAAACAACAGCGGAGGTCTGCTTAGAAACAACAGCGGAGGTCTGCTTAGAAACAACAGCGGAGGTCTGCTTAGAAACAACAGCGGAGGTCTGCTTAGAAACAACAGCGGAGGTCTGCTTAGAAGTAGACTCCTACTGGAACTTAGCTTTAAAAGTAGCCTCATTAAACCTGCAAAAGTATTATAAGGTTCAGATTTATGTTGAGGACTCAGGCAACACAAATACCATGACCGTCGGCTTAGATAACTTGCTTGCTGCAATCATACTTTCTAGATGTCCGAGACACAGCTACATACATACAAAGCCCAATTAACAAAAATAGAAAAAAACTAAAGGGTATGAGTAATAACAGAAGGATGTGTATAAACTGAAGTAAAAAGTGTAAAGTGTTAAATAAACATGAAAACTGAGAGGCAGCAAATAGTCACCAACCTCTACTCATGACACTTGAGAGAGAAAAAACACACACACACACACACACACACTCTTTAACGACTTCCTAGCCTCTTCCAAACATGTATCGTTGGGCCATTTAAAATCCAACTGAGACAGTTTACTTGCAGGAAGAAAATGGAAAATGCAAGACAGAAAAGCAAGGCATAGCAAAAACGGGAATTTGACAAGGTAGCCTGGGAAAGTTTCAAACACTCAGCATAGCGTTCACATCAAGTTAAGTTCTAAAGGTTATTCACGGCTGTAAATTATATACATTAAGATATAATTTACATTTTACAAACAAAATTATCTTATTGCCTATATATATATATATATATATATATATATATATATATATATATATATATATATTCTATTACACACACACGTTACTGCTAAAAATGCATGCCATGGTGTACACAGCATATGGCTGACTATACATAATTGCTACAAATAACCCTAATGTCAGTTTCACTTAAGTCATATACACAGGCCTGGCACTACTGCAGAGTTAACACTAGAAATTCAACATGTTCGAGTAATAGAGTTAAATGCAAGAATTATACACAAGAAGTGGGGATTTCTTCAAGCAGTTTCAGTGAGATAAAAAAAGAAACTGGCCTACCATTCTCTGGTTTCTATTCTAAGAGCAGCTAAGAGATCTATCAAAGGACATGTTTAAAACTGCATTTCCAACCTCCAGCACACATAGCACTGTATAATTTACACAGTTCACCTGAGGAGAGACCTAACCTATACAACTACTAGTAAACAAATCCAGGGATGTTTGATCAATGACAAAGGCAACTCAAATAAGCTTTGGTACAAGTCACTCTGCTGCTGGACAGGGCTTATATGTAGCTTGACAGGTAAGGCAAGAACGTCTACACATCAAGCAAGCCAGCTGTCAGATTCCTTAGCTCTTGGTCCCAGAACAACTACCAGGAGAGTATCTCAGACCTTCTGACTAAATTGTGGATATCCTCCAAGACTGTGACTCAGAAGGAAAGTTTGTTAAAATTGCGAATACAAGAAGAAATCTTGGTATGTTCATGAGTCAGTAGATGCAGCAATGATGGCCACTGCACATAGTGTTGTCCTCAAGTAACATGACCAATTATGGTCTGGTCTCAGATATACCACAAGGATGTAAAAACAGCCCTGTAACCTTACAAACTCTGACCACCCTCTTTCAGAGGCTGCTTAAAACAGTGCTCAATCTATTTCAGAAAAAGTGAAGACCAACTGAGGTTAGAAAAATATTTCCCAAACATTTGCCAGGCATTTCTCTGGAAACTATCCTACTGCAGAGAAAGCTTTCTGCTGGAAAGATATCCCAAAAATGAAAAAAAATGCAGGTACCCATCTCAAAAAAAGCCTACCTTCCCCAAGAAGCACGAGATAATGCATCCTCCTTCTCCCTTCCTGCTGTCATCAACGTATCTGATTTTCTAATTAGAAGGAATATTACCTTTTTTGACAGTACAGTGTTAAACACATTAAGGTTAAGGTAGTTATCCACAGGGTAAGCAATATAGTTACACTTGATCTATCACTGGGTTCCCTATCAGAGACTTCAATGGACTAATTCCAAAGTTCCTTGAGCAACTGCAATATTTTCTTCTCAAGGAACCCATAAAACCATTTCCTATCTCTTAATGGGGGCAGGGTTTTTATTCTGGATTTGGTTTTAATTTTAAATAAGCAGGACTCTTTCTACTTAAAATCTTGGAAATTTCAGCATATGAAAAATTTTAAATGCTTATACCACAGTACCCATTTTTTTTAATGCTGCCTTCTCAAATGGATGACTCGAGGATATCGATATGAAGAGTATGTACTTATACAGTCACATAAGACTCACACTTGAACTTCAATTCCCATTCAAACTAAGGCTTCAGTACCAGGTCATAATGTTTCCCCTTTGGCTTTGTGAATGCTTTTGGTGGCATCACTAAATGCAAAGCTCCCATGCTTTCAATGCTGTGAATTAATTCCTATTTTTTCAGTACCTAGATACTTTCTTCTAGATGACTCAGTAAGCAGAGAAATTGCCAGAAGACTGATCCTAGTTATTTGTTCAACACCTTAGGAAAAACTTAAATGGACGAAGGCAAAACTAATTCTAGCCCAGGAAACAACAGTCCATGGGTCCCCACACTAAGCAACATGGTTCACAAGATTTTCAGCCTTAAAACAAGTGTAAAGAAACAGCTTTTTTTTCACAACCAATTTCAGATTATTAAGATTCCTGATATCATAGTTTATGAGTTAGTTATAAAATGTCTTCTCAGGATGTTTTCTTTTCCAGATAACATCAGTGCCTTACTTACCACAAATATCCCTGATACATGTGTTCCCCTCAAGGTAAAACAGGATTACATTAACGTGATTTCAAAAGACTCAAACTGATTGAAGTGAGCCTGGATATCCTAATTAACCCAAATGACCATTTATCCCTGTGGAAATTACTACCAATTTATTCATCCAGAGTTATCACAACAAAAGAGACAAATGTACTTCATCCCTGTCTCTACGGTCTTATCTTGGCAGCTTGTATGATTTTAACATAGCCTCAGTGCTCAAGAAATATGTTTTGCCATAATCAGTTCTGCAAATTTGAAAGGCTGCACGAATACTTAGCAAAGGGGAAAAGGGTTATAGTCTAGGCACAAGCTAATCATTTGGATCCATTTAAATCCACTGACACTAAAGTCACTTGCAGGTGTTAGATGCTTCAGCAGGCTAACTGTTCAATTAAATTATATCTTTTTACCACGGCAAACCTACTTCGTGCCTCTTTTCAGGAGCAAACTGGAAGCATGGTCTGATTAATGACTTGCTCAAATCACATACTTTACAAGGGAAAACAGAGGTAATCAAACTCAAGACTACTGGGTCAGGCGCTTTTACAGTATGTAGTTTTTGGCATAATGGTTAGTGTTTACTTTACAGACAATAGGTACAGGTTTTGATTCTCACAAAGGGAAAACTGGAGAAGTTTAAAATGGCCTACAAGGGCAGTTAGCTAAGTATTTTTCTATGAACCAATAATCCCCTGCATTAACTTAACAGTATAAGGAAAAATAGGCTACATATTACATGAAAAGGTATGTTCTTCCTGTCCTCCTCTCACCCACATGACTTCTTGTTTCCATATTTGTTTAATATAAAACTGTCAGCTAATCCAAAGACTGTTTAAAATAACAGGAACCCTTAACATATAAAGTAATATTTTATGTATTTGTTTAACTGTTGCATTAAGCACCATATTTGCTAGTTATTTTAAAGCTGTCAATTGTCTAATGAGTAACTTTGAAGAGTCAGCTCTGTGGCATAGAAAGATGAACACCTGAATGCAATTCTGGAAACCCTGGATGAACTAGTTACCTGGACAGCAGAGAAGAAGGTGGAGTGGATTAATGGTGCCTGCTCACCTCTTGTGAGGTTGTGTGGCAATGGTCCTGCGATCACTTCAAATCGGTTCTTGGGGTCATCACACATGGTAAGAGTTTCATGGGAATAAAAGAAAAATTGAAAAAATAAAATAAAGTAAAACTAAAAACGAATCAACTCTGAAACAGCAGTAGTGCACATTTAATCACCAAAATGCATCAAGACCGGTCTGTCCCTCCAGAGAAGGACATAGCAAATGGAATGGGGTTTTCATGAGATGTTATTCTTCTTCAATGATAACCATCTCAGTAATGTATAAAATACCATGTAATGCAAAGCTAGAATTGCATTCAAACACTACAGTGTTTTTCTATTGATCTATCCATTTATATATCCCTTGTTGACCAGTTAGTACAACTAGGCTAGTGGCCTCTTTTCAGGAGAGACCTGTGGGAGGGATTTATAATACTAGTGGAAATATGGCTAGAACATCAGGGAACTTTAAACTTGTACAGAGTACTAAAGTGGGTAAACAAATGGAATGAGATTGTACAGAGTATTAAAGTAGGCAAAGAAAGAGAATAAGAATTTAATAGTGAGAATATAAGTACAAACAATTCTTGAGGGTGAAAATAAGAAAATGAGAAAAATATGTAAATGAATAAATTTAATTAAAGTAAGAGAAAAGGTGTACCAAGATAGTAGAGTGTCAGAATTTTCTATGGAGACCGGTAATAAACAAGTTACTATTAAATGAGAATATACTATATAAAAACAAAGTTGAAAACAGTGCGTTTATTTTAAGGGGAGAAAGAGAAAATCCAGCACGGTTTTATTTTTTTGAGATGCAAAAAATTGGTAAAACTGTGGAAAACGTGAATAAAATTTTTTGACAATATTAATGACAATCTACCTTTCTCACATATTCTGTGTAATACAGGTTATTTGGAATGAAAGACCGAATAAAGGTTTGTTTAATGGGAAATGAATTTTGGCAGATATATTGCAAAAATCAGATTATGGTTATTGAAGGAGTGTGGGTTAGTTATGCAAGAATAACAATGAGGATGTTATAAGAAACATAAAAAATAGTAAGAAATAGAAATGTGTATGTATGTGCTTACATACACACACATTATATATATATATATATATATAATATATAATATATATACACACACACACACACACACACACACACACACATGTACATTTTGTAAATGTGTAAAAAATGTTTTTTTTTACTTTGTGTTAAATAAAGGACCCATACTACTATTTTCGATCAGTTTTGTGTGGTATGTCCCTCTGAGCTACCACCAGAGTTGCCAGATTTGAAAATGGACAGGGACCAAAAACAAACAAGAAAAAAAAAAAAAAAGAAAAGAAAAAGAAAACAAACAAACAAACAAAAAAAAAAGTCTTTAATGTGGAACATCAGGCAGCTCCGCATTAAACAGTAGTAGCTCCATTTTGCGATTTTTGAATGGCCTGTATACAAGCCAAACAAAAAAAAATTTACACGGCAGAGCCTCTTCTGTTCAATGCGGAACATCAGGCAGTTCCACATTAAACAGAAGTGGCTTTGCTTTGTTTTTTCTGATTGGCCCGTATCCCAGTACACAAGCCAATAAAAAAAAAAAAAACAAAGCAGAGGCCATTTCGCCAGGATTTTAACCGGCAGTGCGGGACTCAGGATCGGGCTGCTGATCCTTCTGCACCAAAGCAAAGGATGCTACCCGTTACATCACTGACAGTGTTGGGGATTTTGTAAGCCTAGCTGGTATATACTGTTCACAGTAAAGACTCCGCTGTGAAGGACTTGCAATCAGTATAAACCTCAGGTTAATTCCGAGCTTCTCTCCTCGGTTGCTGTTTAGGTACTGCTAAACGTTTCTAAAGTATTAAGCTATACATACTGTACTTGGTACTGCTGATGATGTTCTTGGTGTTGGATTACTTACTAAAACTTCTGAATGTGAAATGCGAGTTATTCTGTGCCAAGTTACAACAGAATTAGCTGCAACATCTTTGAATTAAGATTTTATACTAACCATTCTGGTGTAAAATGTATACTCAACAGCTTAAGAAAGAAGTCTAAGTACAAAACACAAGGCAGCATACTTTTTATAGGTTCATAGGTTGGTACTAGGCTATCGACCCTAGGGCCTATACAAGCCTAGCCATAACAATTCTCTGGATATTTCTTCCCACAATATCTACTTCACTGGTCCCCTGTCTAGCAGGGTGACCGTCGTGATCCTCAGGGTGAATTTCCTATCTCCCATCCACTCATCAAGGTTCCTTTTGAAGAGCGCCAAGGAGGCGCTCTGCTTGACATGTATGGGCAGTCTATTTCAGAGTATGGGGTCTCGGAGTCAGGAACCTATCCCTCTAGCATGTTTTGCTCATTGTGTTGACAAGGTTTAGATCCCTGGAGCATATGGCTCTGAGGGATTGGGATTTCTTTAGGTGGAGCATGTTCAACAAGCTCAGGGTTTGACATGGCCTTGTATGTTAAGCAGAGATCACCTCTGATTAGACAATATGCCACAGAGTATAGCTGGAGTTTTTTTTTTTTTTAGACCGTCAGTATAGGGCATCTGCTTTAGGCCTGTGATTTTTTTAGTGAGGTATTTCTGCGGCCTTTTCAGCTGTCTTGTGAGGTATATACCAAACGGGGCATTGTACTCTATAATGGGTCTAATGAGGGATGAGTACAGTGGGACAATGACCTCCTTTTCTCTGGATGAAAAGCCCTTAGTGATCAGGTGTGCCACATAGAAGGATTTCCTGACTGCTGTGGTGATGTGGTTATCGAAGGTGAGACCACTGTCCACCTGTGTCCCTAAGTCTCTCATCACACTTTCGGTGTTTAGTGTACTGCCACCTATGTGGTAATTCATGGGTACATATTTTTTCCCAAAAGGAATAACTATACATTTTTTGGCATTAAGCTTGCGCTCATGGCTCTGGCACAAAGCATCTGTTTCTGTAAGGCCCTTTTGTAGAATATCCACATCATTTACGGATTCAGTAATGGCTCCCAGTTTGCAGTCATCTGCGAACTTTGTTAGCCAGAGTCCCTTAGTGTTGGCCTGTACTTCAGAGAAGTAGATGCCAAACAAGAGTGGTCCCAGGACTGAACTCTGACGTACTCCACTTGTCTGCAGCTGGATATGGAGTCGGCTACTTTTACAGTCTGGGTTCTGTCAGTAAGCCAGTTGGCAAACAATCGAGTGACGTAGGGATTGATGCCCAACTTAGTAAGTTAAGTTTATCTGTGATTCCAGAATGGGGGATGGTGTCGAAGGCTTTGGCGAGGTCCAGATAGGCTGTGTGGACCACCTTACCCTCGTCCACAGCTATGGAGACCGATATGAAGAAGTCAATCAGGTTCAAGAGACAATGTAACTGGATTCGCCCTACTTAACCTACTTGCTCTCTTCTATGTATGCTTCCTCATACAGCTTCTCTACTTATTCATCCACCACAGGCTGTTCTCCTAAACACCTACCTCACTCTAAATCTAAAGACCCCTTAAACATCTGCCTCCCTCCAAGTCAAATTCAGCACCAAATTATTAATAATGTTTTTCTACCTTAAATGTACACAATGTAAATACTGTATATAGTCCCTGATCTCATCCCCTCTTACTGAAAACAATTAATCTTTAATAACTACCTATATTAAGCTGATGCAGTTTAACTATGGCAATCATATCTTCCATGTGTGAACTCCACTTTTACTAAATGTTCAACCACCTCTCTAAGAATACTCCAGACACTATAATATGTGCTCTACTAACAGTGTACTTCCACCTATTTCTCCTCCGTTTCTGCTAAACCTCAATATACAACATTCACATTTTTAACCCTCAACTAATAATTGCTTTCCCTTTAATTGTGAATTCTTCTCTTGCCTCTATCACTTAATTATTGTAAAATAGTTCTCCATACTACTTTGTAAATATGATTATGAACTGTCTTGCCATTTTGCATTTGTACTTTTTCTCATTACTTTGTATTATTTCATTTTTGTTAATTGCTTGTAATATGGAGCTTTTCTCCCCGGGCCTCCACTGAAAATGGGCTCTTTGAGCCCAGTGGACATCCCCGGTAATTAAACTGGAAATAAATAAATACATAAATAAATAAATAAATAAATAAAATGGCCCCTTCACGAATCCAAACTGGGTGGGCTCCAATGTTTGAAGGTTGCCAATGTCTTTGTTTATAAGTTCCATGATAATGCGTTCCATGCCCCTGCAGATAAGCCTCGTCAGACTGAAGGGACGGTAGTTCCCGGGATCCAAGGTGGATCCCCCCTTGTGGAGTGGGATAAGTGTAGCTGTGCGCCACTCAGTGGGCATGATCACTTAACTACTGTATCAGCCATGCTGCAATAATAAAGACTCTTTATAAAACCAAAAGGAAGTATATTTAATTACTGGTGCTTGTTTAGTTGGAAGTCCAACTGAGCAGTGTCCTTTTTCAGTGGAGGACTGGGGGGGGGGAGCTCCATTACACAGACATGGACATCATTTGCCCAGTTTCCTCATTTACATTGTTTCATTCATGAGCAACAGTTTCATTTTCAGACATCCTTGACATCAGTTACATAATTTACAAGCAGTTTAAAAAAAAATTATTACAGACTTTCTTGTCCCTTGTGAACTTTCTGTCCTCTTTCTAGGCCTCCTATAGTGCTGTTCATGAGGAAACGAAAATGGAACATAACTAGGACAACTTGTAGGGACACAATGAACACCTTGTTAGCAGGGTAATGTGTGCAAGATAAAGTCTTTCTGAATAACACTATTGGATAAAAAGTGCAGAGGGACCTCAGCTCTTGGCGTTATCCAAAAATGACCAGCAACTTACCTAACACTGCAGCATGAAAGCAGGCAGAACGTACGAGTCACCTCATCTGCTGTCAAAATCTATGTACTGCAATTCAGTCTGAGCATCTATCCTCATCTCTTTCAGATCCACAACTTAGACAGTTTCTAACTCAGTTAACAAAATCTGACAATGCATTCATACAGGAAATCACATAATGGTTTGCCAATGTCTGAAAGGTTGTTTGCATTTGCATTTATTGCAACTCTAGGCTAGATACATTATATCTATGGTTTCTCTTTGATAAACTATGATTTATCTTTGATAAATTACCTTTGTCAACAAGTCAAACAAATGTTCCCTTTTGGTTAACAATGTAATCCAACTAAAATCTTACACTTCAGTCTGAGCTGGGTACAGAGTGCCTCACAATCTTCTCTCTGAGTAACGTACCCATTCATTTCAGTGAAGTTAAAGTAGCAGCCATGTATTTACACTCCTCCCTAGCACCAGCATATTAGGAGGCAATACATGTCCTTGAATAAGTTGTTGCATGCCTAACTCTTTTTCTTAGTTCTTTCTGAATTCATCAAATGTATTTGGTCACAGTTTATTTATTTAGTTACTTATCGCTATTTGATAACTAGCTTGGTGGGCTGATCAACTGATCCTTTTCAGTCACAGTCCAGGCCCCTAGAGGAGCAAATTTTACATAACAAAATATTTACAGTTTTATATGTGCTTATATATGTATACACACATACAGACACAACCCAACAAGGATATTTCCAAACACTGAAGTTAAGCTAACAGATTCTTAAAATACGGTTCTAACCATCATGAAAACATTAGTCATTTGGAGTTCTATCTCAAAATACATAAACCCTAAAGCCTGAATCCCAAAACTGTGAACACAATCTCACAAATTAAAAGCAAAGAATTAAAACACCCAAACAGTTCTAATATATCTCCATAAAACCAGACAGTGTTATTTCATTTGTCAGATTCCTATGAAAAGCAGATCAACAAGCAAAATGCAGCAGAAGGGACACTATGAACAAACAAGCAAAATAAAAAGACAGCTAAATTACACCAAGACACATTATGTAAACAGCATTTACATTTAAAAGCCTTCGCCACAAGTCTTCCCAAATGATCAATACAGAAAAGCAAACTAAACTACATTACAGGAATCACATTTGAGAAGACAGGAATTTAAAATGTTTTAACAAAAACTTACAGAAATACTGTAAAATTCAACCAAATGCACGAGTACATCAACTGTTAATCATAAAATGAGGTTAACACTTTGTATAATAAAAATCACACTGTGGGCTGACAGGACAGCTTATTCATTACAGTAATAATTAAACAGCAAGCGGTTTTGTATGAATGCAAGTTCCACTAAGTTCCCTACACACACTCTAATTACTTATTCTAACTCCAATTTCACTGTACTTTAGACTTGGTGTCCACATTTGAATTACACACACACTAAATTACTTATTCTAACTCCAATGTCACTGTACTATAGACTTGGTGTCCACATTTGAATTACTGCAATACAAGAAAAAAAAATATGAATGATAATTGAGATCCCACCACTAAGGTTCTGCCTCAAAGTTAAAAAGAGGGGTTGGGAGGGTGGCCTAATGGTTAAGGTGTTTGTCTTACAAACACAAGGTGCAGGGTTTGAGTCTCACAAAGGATAATTGGCTAGGCTTAAAATGGCTCACAAGGGCAGTTAGCTTAGTACTAATCTATGAACCTATGTTGGTTCTCCCCTTTCCGTCAAAAAATATATACAATCACATATTTTTCAATATTTTTTTTTTTTTTGCATTTTTGGCACAGATTTAGGAGAGGATTTGGTAATTCAGTTAAAACACATTTCAATAACTATGGCAGGATTTGGTTCATAGGTGTTTACTAGGCTAACGACTACAAGGGCCTTTTTAAGCCTAGCCATGCATCCCAAATCTCTGACAAGTTCCGATACCCTTGATAAGTGTAAGCATGGGCCTGGGAGATGAACCCTTTACAGGATTACCTGTTTCCATCAGAGACATACGTGCCAAACCAGGGATGAATTTCCGGTTTCCCATCCAACTGTCCAAGTTGCACTTGAATTGGATTAGGGAGGAATTCTGCTTCACATGGATGGGGAGTCTGTTCCATAGACTGACTGGGTAGTCTCTGGGATACATACCCATCTCCCCAGCACGTCCTATTTATATATCACAGGGAAAGTCTAAGTCTTTAGAATGGGTAATTCCGGTACTGCTTGTTTTGTGAATATGCAGGAGGTCCATCAGAGTGGGGTCTGACAATGCCCTGTATGGCAGGCATAGATCCCCTTCAAAAGCCTGTAGGAGGCAGAATACAGGGATAGGGCCTTGAGGTGGTCTGCATAGGACATATTACTTACGCCCTGTATACTTTTAGTGAAGAACCTCTGTGGACGTTCAAGTTGCTGGATATGCCTGGTGAGGTATATACCAAAGGGGGCATTGTACTCAATGAAAGGTCAGATGAATGCCGAACACAGTGGAATGATTGGACTTAGATGCCCTACCTTTGTTTATAAGTTGCATAACATAGAATGATTTTCTCATCACTGTAGACACGTGATGATCAAAGGCTAGATTACTATCTGTGTTTCTCCATGTCCCTGACTACCGGGTCAACTCCAAGGGGTGTATCATCAATAGGATAGTTACCAGGGATGGATGACTTCACAAAGCATACCATTATGCATTTGTTGGCGTTTAGTTTTAGTCAATGACTCTGACATCGGTTGTTTGTCTGTGTCAGCCCCTCCTGGAGAACATCTGTGTCAGTGTGAGATTCAATGACAGCTCCTAATTTGCAATCATCTGCAAATTTAGTCAGCCAGAGACCACCGACATTGGCCTTGACGTCTGAGAAGTAAATACCAAAAAAGGAGCAGTCAAGGACTGATCCCTGAGGGACTCCACTTGTGACTGTCCTCTTTGTAGAGGTGGACTCCCCAATTGTGACTGCCTCTTTGTAGAGGTGGACTCCCCAATTCTAACTTCCTATGTCCTGTTTGTGAGCCAGTTGACTATCCACTGGGTCACAATATCTTCATTAATTAGTTTTTGCTACAAATGCATACATATTTTAACCAGGTATGCCCACTCAACGCACAGTCCCTGAAATTTGCAGGGGTGGCCCAGAAACAATGTCTGGTTAAGTGACTTACTTAATATCACATAGCAGGCAAATGAGGGCTGAGGGATTTAGACCCTGTACCACACAAACTACAGGTTATAGCTTTAGCACTCCCCACCAACTGCCACACATGCTCCTTAAGGTACTCCAAAAATTATCCTATTGCCTGTTACCCCCTCCCCCACAACACCTTCTACAAAGCGAGCAAAACAAAAGCATTCTTGCATTTTTCCTGGTGACCTTCCGCTCACCCATTACTGTGCATTTACAATCTTACAAATTAAATTTCTGTTATTCACCCCATTCACTTTAATACATTATATAAGCATGCATTTACTCCATGTTTAACCAAATTACAAAACATGTTTTCTCTCTGTGCCTTGCCACTTATTATTTTCCCTTTTTCCTTTACCTTAACACATTCATCTTCCTCTCATCTTATTTCTCCCTTTTTGATTTAGTCATCTGTTTAACATTGGGGTACAAGGCTCAGTCACAGTTCACTTAAAAAAAGATCTATTCTTAATGAATACACTGCAACATAAAAAAGGCTGCTATTAATTTGTAGTGCATGTAGGGTATTGATTACACTCCGGTATCCAGAAAAAGACAAAAATCAGTTTGTCGCTTGTCCTAGGTTATGATTCAAGATGAACAGGCAGGGTAGTTTGTTAATATGTGTTATTAGAAACGCATCAGGCTAGACAGCAATAATATAAAATATAAACAAACTGATTAACTGACAGACCATTACATATATACATGCTTACATCTCAACAGCTCTCTACAAAATGGCAGTCTGGCTCGCACATGCTCAGTAGTTACACACAAGTGCAAGCCCATGAAAAGTTTCTTGAAGTTATACATACAAACTGATCTACATCTACCTCTTTAGTGAACTGCCCACAATAAAATGATATCTGAAAAAGACATGCAATTAAATAGACACTAAGAAATAAATGCAAACTTGATGTCCAAGTTGCTGTGGATCTGGAACATTGTCTGGAAATGCGATCTGATCTAGTGATATTTATTTATTTATTTTATTTTATTTTACATTTGTTAACTGGGAAATTCCAACTGGACCAGGTCCATTTACAGCGGAGGCCCGGAGAGAAAAGCTCTGAAACACTTACAAAAAAACAAGAGAAGCAAATTTATAGTGTTATACAAAAGTCATTTAAATAATGCAACATGGAGTACACTGAAAATATATAAAATAAATTGGAAAAAGACATTTTCCAGGAGAAATGGAATTCCATTTAATGTGCAGGTGTGCAATGATTGTGACAAAAAGAGGAGCAATCGCCCGCTATGAGAAGTAGCAACTAATAGCCAGAGTTATTGGCTGGGTTTAATACTGCACAGGGTTAAAGTGAGTAGCTTGGAAGTTGGAAAAAGAAGGGGGGAGATGGGACAGTAAAGGTTAAGTGATACAAGGACATAGCCAGGTGTTTAGAAGATGTGATTTGAGGGAGTTTTTGAATTGTGTGGTGGTAGAGGCAGTGGTTAGAGAATTGGGGAGGGAATTCCAGTTTTTAGCAACGGTGTGGGGGAAAAAAAAAAAAGAGTGCTTTGCCTGCAGTATTGTTTGCCCTAGAGGTGCAGAGGAGAGATTTGTCACTAGATCAGAGATGCCGATTTGCAGTGTAATGGGTAAGAAGACTGGATATAGATGTTTTTTTTTTCAGGGTACTTAAGGATGTTATATGCAATAACTAGCTGGTGGTACTTAAGTAGTTGTGATAACTCTAGCCATTTTGATTCTTTTAGTGCAACACAGTGATGTGCTCTGTAACTGGAGTTTGTAGCAAACTTGGCTATCTTATTGTAACATAATTCTAGCTTGTTTAGGTCAGTTTTTCTAATATGGATGAAAATAGGTCCTGCTTACAGTAGTGTGGACAGAAGGTGACTCTTGCTTGGTGTGAAAGAAAGGTTTTTTTGCCTATATTGTGCACCCATTTTTGTGAACCAATTTGATGGTTTGTGAGATGTGGATATCAAAGTGAAAATTGTTGTCAGTTTCAATACCAAGAAGTGTGGTGTGGTCAGAAGGGGAGAAGGTAGTGCTGTTTTTAGAGGTGATGGAAAAGGAGAGGAGAGCTTTTGATTTGTTAGGGGAAAATAGTAGTAGTTTTGTCTTATTGGGGTTTAGGATTAGTTGGATACCAGAGATCCATTTTTCTTCAGTGTTAAAGGTTTCCTGGGTAAGTTGCTGTAGAATGGTGAGAGATGAGGCAGTGCAGATCAGGGCTGAATCATCTGCATATTGAATAAGTGTGCCATGCTGGGTAGAGCTATTCAGGTTGTTTCTGAAAATAGAAAAGAGAAGTGGGCCCAGTATAGAGCCTTGAGGGACTCCTATGGTAGTTGGAAGATGAGGGGACAGTGCTCCTTGCCATTGGACAGATTGTTGCCTGTCAGATAGGTAACTTCTGGACCAGGCTATGCTAGATGGGGTGAAAGATAGTGAGGCTAGAGAATCTAGCAGAATGGAGTGAGAAACCACGTCAAATGCCTTTAACAGGGCCAAGAAAATGACTGATGTATATTTGTTGTTGTTCCTGTGAAGGTTAACTAGATTAGAGAATAAAAGAAGAGCAGTGGTTGTGCTGTGATGAGGGCGGAAGCCATGTTGTGTGGTAGAGAGGAGCTGATGTGTGTTCAGGAATTTCATGACTTGCAAATGGATGCATTTCTCTAGAATTTTAGATAGGGGGCATAAGATGGCAATGGGTCGATAGTTTGAGAAGTCAGAGGAGTTACTCCCTTTATGAAGAGGAATAATATAAGATAATTCTGGGAATATAGGATTACTGTATGGAGCGGTTGCTTAGGATGTAGAGGGGGTAAGATAGAGAGTCAGAGGCCATTTTTATGAAGGTAGCAGGTAAGTTATCAGCTGCAAGGGTGGTGGGTTTAAGTTTTAGAAGGAGTTTCTTAAATGTGGAGGTGGGGACAGGTGATAGAGAAAAGGAGGGAGTCTTTTCTGGTTGATTGGTTTGGGTATGTGATGGACTAAGATTAGCTGGTTGGATAGAGCCAGGATTGATTTTGTGAAGTGGTGGTTAAATTGAGTGGCTATGTCTAAATGACTACCTGTAGAGTTTGGAGCTGGAGTAGTGGTTTTGCCTGGTTTTAATAAGTAGTTAATAGAATGCCGGAATTTTTGTGGATTTTGTGAGCATTTCTTTTGGGTACTGAGGAAGTAGTTTTGTTTATTTTGAGCCTTGGCCTGATTTCTAAGCAGTTGGTAGTTCTGCTTGGAACTGGTGGTGTTTTCTCTTTTCCAGATTTTCCAGGCTTCATCTCTGGCTTTTAAGTAGGGCTCTAGTGTCCCTACTTGGCCAACTTACTGGGGGCGAGTTTGTTAAGAACGTTAATAAAAGAAGTATTACAGTAGTCAACTGCCTGGTCTAATCCAAGGGTTTGTAGTGGTTCCCAGTTACAGTGGCTGAGAAAGTACAGTTGTGTACCTACCATAAATGTAGATGTTTGAGTGTATTCACTGTTGCAGTCATTACACTTGGGTTATCCTGCTGGCAGGCTACCCGCAGTCGGCCTGAATTCCAAAGTTTAGGTCCGGTGTTGGTTGCTGTAGCTTCTTCCCTGACGTCAGTGCGCCAGGGGTATAAAAGATGCAGCCGACACCATTTTCTTCAGTTTTTTTGCCCCAGATGTCAGGTGCCCCCAAACAGGTAGGCTAAAAATTATGCCAATAAGCATGCATACAGTAAAATAAACATTTCCTTCATCTACAAGCAAATACAGCACATAGGTTGTATAGAATAAATAAGTCCCAGCAAAGAAAAGGGGGATGGTGGGTGGGTAACCTGGACTGCAACAGTGAATACACTCGAACATCTACATTTATGGTAGGTACACAACTGTACTATGTTCATCGTGTTTCACTGTTGCAGTCATTACACTTGGGTTGAATCCCAAAGCTGAGGCTGGGTGGCTGGGTCTAAATAGGATTAGGAGAGGCTATAAGGCCCTGCAGAACTGCAGTGGCAAAGCCTGCTCTGGATTTATAATAGAGAGAGGTAAGTGGTAGTGCTTGGTGAAAGTGTGCACTGAACTCCAGGTTGTAGCCTCTAAAATGTAATTGGTTGGTACTCCTCAGAGGAAGGCTGCTGCTCTGGTTGAATGTGGCCTAATGCCCATAGGCACTGATTTGCCATGTTGTGAATAGCAGAAATGAATGCAGTGGCCTATCCATTTTGAAATAGTCTGCTTTGAGATAGCCTTTCCTTGTGATCCTGCAGCATATGCTACAAACAGTTGCTCAGTTTTTCTGAAAGCTTTTGTTTTGTCCAAGTAGAAGCACAGCTGTCTGTGTATGTCCAAAGCGTGCAGAAGTCTTTCCCCTTTATTCTGGGGATTTGGATAAAATGTTGACAAATGAATGGTTTGGTTAAGAGCCACACTGGATACTACCTTTGGCATAAATGTTGGGTTTGCCCTTAGAGAAACCCTGTCCAGATGAAAAATGATGACAGGTTCCACTGTCATTAATGCCTGTAACTCTGAGACTCTTCTTGCTGAAGTTATTGCTAGGAGCAGAGCAGTTTTCCATAAGAATTTTTTATCAGCTGTATTGGCTGGCTCAAAAGGAGGCAGTGTGAGCTTTTCTAAGACAAAATTGAGGTCCCATGTAGGTATCGGTGCTCTCTTTGGGGGTCTTATGTTTTTTGCCCCTCTGAGGTACTGTCATAGTAGTGGATGAGAGAAAATAGGAGGTTCCGTATTGTAATAAGCTGAAATGGCAGAGGCATGGATCTTAATTGATGAGAAGGATAGGCCTTTGTCCAGCATCTCAGTTAGGTATTGTAAAATCGGAGGAATATTTGCAACAAGTGGTTCGAGACCTTGTGCCTGGTTCCAAGCACAGAATCCCTTCCATTTTTCTGCATAAGCTTTCTTAGTGCTGGGCCTCCTGGCTTCTAAAATGACATCCATAACAGCTAGCTTTAGAGAGAGGTGTGGTCTGAGTGGCTATACTATCTGCCATGCAGCCAGATTTAAGGTTCTGAGTTGAAAGTGCAGAATCTGGTTGTTTTGTTGAGTCAGAAGATGAGGAATTTGAGGTAAAGTCCAAGCTGGGCCTTGAGACAAGCTCTTTAGGATAAGGTACCAGTGCTGGCGTGGCCAGTCTGGGGCAATCAGAATCATTTTTGGCTTCTCGTCTAACTTTTAGGAGCACCTTGCGAAGGAGAGGCAGTGGTGGAAAGGCATAAACTGTCAGGGTTTTCCAGCTGAATGATAGAGCATCCACTTTCCATGCTTGTGAGTGATAAGTCCTTGTGCAGAATCTCTGTAGTTGGCAGTTGTGAGGGGAGGCAAAAAGATCTATGTCTGGGCATCCCCATTTCCTTGTTATCATGCTGAAGACCTGTGGATTTAGTTTCCACTCGTGGGGATCCATGAGGTTTCTGCTTAGTTCGTCTGCCAGTGTATTTTTCTTTCCTGGCAGGAATTGTGCCTGCAGATGTACTTGACAGGTCAGTGCTGTGTTCCACAAATTCATGGCTTGCCTGCAGAGAGGGTAGGAGTGTGTGCCCCCTTGCTTGTTTATGTACCACATACCTGTGGTATTGTCCGTCTTTAGTAATAGTTGTCCTGGATGTAGTAGATCCTTGAAGGCTGTCAGGGCATTCTGTACAGCTAGCATCTCTTTTTGATTGATGTGAAGATGCATTTGTTCCGCAGGCCACGTGCCCTGAATACATTTTCCTGCCATGTGTGTCCCCCAGGCATAATCCAGTGCATCTGTTGTTAGTGTCTGCCTGGGTGTGGGTAAGGTGAAAGGCTGTCCCTTGTTGTGGTGACAGGCCAGTGCCCACCATCGAAACTCCTGTTACAGGCAGGGAATGAGAGTTATTATTGTTTCCAGGCTGTGGCAATGTTGAGTCCAAACACTTTTTAGATACCACTGTAGTTTCCTCATATGCAGTCTTGCATATGGAATTAGTAGAATGCAGGATGCCATGAAGCCCAGAACCTACAGATTTTTTCTTGCAGGGAGCTGGGTCTCTGTTGCCATCATTTGAAAATAATGTGTCAGTTGCCTTTGCTTGTCTGGCGTGAGATAAGCCATCTAGGCAGTTGTATTTAAGCTTGCACCCAGGAATATTATCTCTTGAGAGGGCACTAGTTTTGATTTCTTTTCGTTTACTGTGTACCCTAGGCAAATTAGTAATCTTTTTACAAACGCCAGATGCTTTAGTAGAATGTCTTTGTTCTCTGCTTGAATAAAGCAGTCGTCCAAGTAGGGATATATTTGAATTCCTTTTTGTCTGCAAAATGCAATTACTGGTGCCAGGCATTTTGTGAAGACCCTGGGTGCAGTAGATAAGCCAAAGGGCAGTGCAGAGAATTGGTAATGCATTGAGCCGGCTATGAATCCAAGGCATCTTCTGCAAGACTGTCTGATTGGGACATGCAGGTATGCCTCCCTGAGGTCCAAAGTAACTAGCCAAGACTTTTTGCCCAGCATGGGTAGAAGTTGCTGCAGTGTCAACACTTTGAATTTCGGAACATCCAGGAAAGTATTTAGAATTGACAGGTCCAGTATTGGTCTCTAGGCTTTGTCCTTTCTGGGTACCAAGAAAAGTCTTGAGTAAAATCCTTGTCCCTGTTCTTGCTGTGGTACTCTTTGAATAGCTCTCATGTCCATGAGAGTAGAAATTTGTTTTTGTGCCTCTGCCCATTGACTTTGTGGCAGGTCTGACATACCTTTTGATTTTGGACGGGTGTGAAAGTGGAACCTGTAACCCTGAGAAACAATATTCAGTACCCATTTGTCCTGGGTGATCTGCCAATTTTGTGAGAAAAGTGCTAGCTTTCCCCCTAGGGGTGCTGCCAAAAGGCAAGTGCTTGGCGTTTGTAAAGGGAAGTCATTGGGACTGTTTCCTATAAGGTTGTGATTTGTTTTCTCCTCCTTAGGGGGCTTAAGCACCCTATTGTTTAGGTCTGTATGGGCCTTGGGGCGGAGATCTGCCTTTTGGGCGTCTGTGTCTGCTTCTTTGTGGCCTGTCTGACACCGGAAAGGACCAATTTTTAGAAGGTCAGTTTCTGCTAAATCTAGGTGGCTGATCCTGTAAGAAATCCTTTACTGTCTGCATTGATTTTGCTTTATCCTCCATTTTCTTTAACACCTCTTCTGCCTTAACACCAAACAAAGTATCATGCTGTAGTGGAGCATCCAATAATTTTGCTTTAACATGATCAGGTAAACTTTGTTCTTTTAACCAAGCATGCCTTCGAATGACAGAGCCTGTAACTGCGGCTCTGCAAGAAGCCTCTAAAATCCTGCATTTCCTTATCGTCAGGACATTCTGAGCTTGTAAGCATTTTCTGTTTTAACTAAGACATTAGGTATTGTTGATATTTAAGCATGTGAAACTGGCAGTTTAAAGCCCTTACAGCTAAAGTAGCAGAAGTGTAAACTTTCTTCCCCCATCTATCCAATGCTCTAGAATCCCTATCAGAGGGGACAGGGTTTTTTGCAGTGGAAGCCTTGACCCCTATGGGACCCTGAGAAATAGGTACTACAGGGTCCCAGACTCTCATAAATTTCTTTATAAAAACCCTGCTGCTGATCCAGAAACTATCTGGCTTGACTGGTGTAGGGGAAAAAGAATCAGGAGACAAACTGGATTCAGAAAAAAACATCAACAATATCTAGCACGGGGGGGGGGGGGGATAGCAAGAGGCCTGTGCTGAGGCAATAAAAGAAAGTCTGAGCCTTTTCTTGGATTCTGAATAATCCTGGCTCTCCCAGTGGAAATGCTCCCTCATGGTGTGCAAGGTTTCCCCAAAACAGTAATCCTCAGGAGGAGAGGCTGAAGGGATAGATTCTTCAACGTCAGAGTCCTCATAGGGAGGAAGAGAGTATCCCTGGTCTGAAGAGGAATCTTAGTCAGTGTCTTGCTTAGGCCTTTTATCAGGAGGGGGATGGGAACCCCTGATCAAAGTAATTAGGTCCTTGGCCATTTTAAGCATCTGTTTCTTTGGCATAGATGACTGTCCAGGAGAATGCTGTACTTGTTTGTCTTTAATGTTGTTTTTGACTTTGCCTTGGCTGCTGAAGTGGACTTGATAGTAAGCTGTGAAGGTCTGAAAACACCCTCAGAAGCCGATGCCTGCTCAGCGGCTCCAGACCCATCTGAGGGAATAGTTTCCATAGGCCCAATACCTTGAGTTTCCAGAGGTCTAGTTGTCTCCACGTGGGAGTCGGAGGCGGTCTGTGGCTCTGAGGTAGCAGGTGTCAGGGTGCGAAAGCACCTCACTGAGAACCGGCGAACTGGTGACTGGCCTAGAAGAGGCTTCGTCGTCGGTTTTGGACCTCAGATGCCTATCCTTTTCTTTATCTTTGTGTTTTTTATGAATTCCGGTCATCGGTTGTTCCGACGGCATTATGTAGTTAAACCTTTGGCCAAAGTAATGAAAAGCAAAATCAAACCGACGCTTAATAGTGCTTTGGTTGAATCTAGCACAAAACCGACAACTAGCAACGTCGTGGTCAGGGCCTAGGCAAGGAATACAGTAAGAGTGAAAATCCTTATGAGGTATTTGCTTCCCACAAGAAATACAATTGTTAACTTACTGACATCGGTCTGGAGCAAGAAAAAGTTTCCCCAACGGGGTACTTAGCTTTATTGAAGACTTCGGTTCTGAAATTCAATTTCGAAAATCTCAGGAGTCGGCCGACCAGCATTTGCGAACTACTTTTGCTTCGGGCACCGCACAGCAAGAAAGACTGAAGAAAATGGCGTCAGCTGAATATTTTATACCCCTGGCGCACTGACGTCAGGGAAGAGGTGACAGCAACTGACACCGGACCTAGACTTTGGAATTCAGGCCGACTGCGGGTAGCCTGCCAGCAGGATAACCCAAGTGTAATGACCGCAACAGTGAAACACGATGAACATCAGTATTGAGATAATGTGGGGTAAGGTTGCAGTCATCCTGTATTAGTTTGTAAACAATGGGTTTGGGTAGGTTGGAGTGTTTGCGTAGTAGGAATGTGAGGAGGTGGTCACTGAGACCATCTGGAAGGCAACTTACCTGGTAGTTTTGTTTGGGGTAGTTGATCAGAGTCCAATCAAGAATATATATTTTTTTTCGATTTTTTTATCTATTCTAGTGGGCTCGTCAATCAGTTGAGAGAACCCATATAGATTAATATGGTTAGTGGGGTTGATGGAATCATATGGATATAGCAATTATCATCATTATAATAGCAATGGAATCATGGATATAGCAATTAGGACTGGGTTTAGCAACATGGGCAGTCATTGGTGAACAATCTGTTTCAGGAATCTTCTCAGGAACAGGGATATTTGCTGGAATGTCCTCTGGAACTGGAACACTGGATGACTCACTCTGAGAATCTTGAGTCTTTTTCACAGACACGATGCTGCAATACAGGCTCGGAGACTGGTAATAAATGTTTCTGATTCCATCTAAATTCTACTCCTTGTGATTCCACAATGTACAGTCTCGGCTCTGGACATAAATTTTTCACGACTCCAATCCCATAAAAACCTTTGGATGCCTGCATCCTCACCATCTTCCCTTCTCATAATGGATTGAGCAGTTTGCTGGACTTATCATAATAGGACTTCAGGGACAAACGCCTTTTCATAAATTGAGCTCTCACTGCTTTGCTGTTCTTAGCACAGGGAGTCAACAGACTGCTACTAACTGGTAGTGTGGTTCTGGTTTGTCTCGACAAAAGCCTTTGTGCAGGTGAACAAGATGTTTATCTTGAGGAATATTTCTGAGATTCAGAAAACATTGTCATTGTCTCGTTTCGACTTCTCTATTAACTGTTTCACACTTTGAACTGCATGTTCTGCCTAACAATTTCACTGTGGGTATTCAGGGCTACTCATAACATGAATAAAGTGCCACTCTTCAGCAAATCATTTGAACTACTGGCTTGTAAACTGTGTACCATTGTCAGAAAAAACTGTGTGGATTACCATGGACTGCAAAATGACACAGTACTGGGCACTAGATGAGGAAGTATAGTCTACTAACACCAAGTAATGTTGACCATTCCATTCAAAAATATCTACCGCTAGTGTAGACCAAAGTAATTCAGCAATCTGGTTTAGCAGATGTGGTTCTTTCTGTTGATGTGGCTTAGTAATATTACATACAAAACAAGATGAAAGTACTCTCTCAATATTCTTTGACATAGAAGGCCAAAATACTAGTCATCTCGCCCTTCTTTTGGTAGGATCAGTTCCTGGGTGGCCACGATGCAAGATGGTAATATACTCTTGTTGCAAGAATTTTGGAAGAATTACTTTCATGATGATACCATTGTCAAACCAAATCTCATCTCTGTAAGGAAAATAAGGTTGCACTTCGACTCATAAACAAGACTGCTTTGAAGGTCATCTTCAACTGATAAAGTGGTTGAGCTTCTAGAACTGGATCTGAGGCTGTATGACTTTTAAGCTCATCAAGACATGTGGAAGAAAAATTTCTCACTTCCATAACTTCAGAATCAGGTTTCTCATGGTCATGCTGTTTAGTGGTATTTCTGGGCGATCTGGATAAAACTATCAGCAAGAAAAAGAAGTTTGCCTTTTGTGTAGACAAGATTGAAATTATACTTTTGCAATTTCAAATCATGTGTTGCAATCTGGCAGGAGCTGTATGCATAGGCTTTCTCAAAATAGTGACTAGAGTTTGGTGGGCAGCCATAAATATAATCATGAAATTTCGAACATGCAAACACAATTGCCAAGAGCTCTTTCTCTATCTGCACATACTGCGTCTCAGTTTGGGTTACAGTTAAGGACACACAGGCTACTGGTCTACCCTCTTTAAGAATGACTGCACCAAGACCAAACTTCAAACAATCACAAGAAAGAGTAACTGGTTTGTGAACATCATAGTATCTTGAGAGTTGGTGGACTGGCAATTTTCTGTTTCAGGACATCAAATGTTCTCTGGTGTGGTTCTAACCAGGACCAGGCTACTTCTCTGAGTGTCAGCTCTCTCTCTGAGCAGTGTTAAAATTTGGCTCAAATCTGGAATGAACTTGTCTAGATAATTAACCATGCCAAGAAAATGTTGTAAGGCTTGAACATTGTCTGGAGCTGGCATCCCAAGTATTTTGTTTGCTTGGAAGGATCAGGTCATAAGCCTGAACTGGTCAACAAATGAACAATATAAGTAACTTCTCGTAGCCTGAATTTGCATTTCTGAGGACTCAGCTTAAGATTCACTCCACATGCTCTTTCCAGAACTTTCTTGAGGTTTCTGTAATGCTCTACTTCATCATTACCTCCTACTAGAATATCATTTACTATAATAGCACACGGATAACTAGAAAAAAAATTGTTCCATGGCCCTCTGGAAGACTTCACTGACAGAATTTATCCCAAATGGCAGTCTCAAAAAACTGCACCAGCTAAAAGGAGTACTGAAAGTGGTTAGCAATGAGAATGGTCAGTCAAGCAAAATTTGCCAAAATGAACTGTTTGCATCCAAAACAGAAAAAAACAGTGGCATTTGGCATAAGAGCAGTGACTTCTTGACTGTGTGCATTGGATGATGAGGTCTTTTCAGTGCTTAGTTCAAATCTCTCGGATCAATACATATTCTGATATCATCTGAGCTTTTCTTATGAGCTACCACCATGGAAGATACCCACTCAGTTGGTTCGTCAACTAGACAAAATCACACCTTGCTGCACCATTTTATCTAGCTCGGCCTTGACTCTTCTGCATAGTTACTGGAACTTTCCAGGCTGGTCTGACATCTGGGCTGACTTCAGGGTTTAACTTCATGGAGTACACAACTGGGAATTTGCCTAGGTTGTCTCTGAAAAGATCAGCATAGGTAGAGAAAATGGACTGGGCAAAATTAGAACAGTGATTTTTTTTTTTATGCTTACATGGTGGACTTCCTTATTAAATGAAAGTAGCCGCTTTTTCAAATGGTTTCTGAAGCCCAATAATGACTGTACGTGCGTTTTGACTACGTAAAATTGCAAGTAATTGCTGTTCCCAGCAAAGTAACATGAAAGCACTACTGAACCTTCAGTCTGAATTTCTTCACCACCATAAGCAACAAGCTTTGCACACTTTGTCAAATCAAGCTTCTCACCAGCACATACTCTAGCACATGCTTCTGCTGATATAACATTGCACTCTGAACCTGTGTCAACTTTCAGATAAATGGAAGACCCATAGAGCTGAACAAAACAAAATACGTCATTCTTTGCCCATAAATCTACTGCACTGACTGTTTCGTTAAGCACAGACTCACCATCAACATAAAAAGTAGGGTCACAGCTTTCTAATTGATCAACTTGTTTCCTTGAATGTTCTCTTTTAATAAATGAATGAGCCTCTCTTGATTTATAAAATCTTTGGAAATAATTCCACTTTTTACATATGTGGCATTGCTGACCAAAAGCCAAGCACTTTTCTCTTTTAGACACATAACTGCCACCACAATTACAACAGTTGTCTATGAGGCTAGGTAAGGCCACATGCTTTGAGTTTGCCGACTCACCCTTGTACTTTACTGAGACTGTGCGTGCTCTGGAATTTGCTACAAAGCTACGGGGTTTACCAGGGACTGTTACAGGGTTCACAGTTATTGCCATGTGCTTGGGCCTGTTTCTTTTCACCACATGCTGCATACTATCAACATTAGCTTTAGAAGACACTGGAAACATGCATTTCTCATTTGTAAGCATGTGTGTGTGCTTTACTGTGACCTCATATACCTGAGAAATCTCAATGGCCTTATTCAAAGTTAAATTTTATTTATTTATTTATTGCATTTGATTACCGGGAAAGTCCACTGGGCCTGACAAACCCATTTTCAGTGGAGGCCCGGCCAGGAAGAAAAGCTCCACAATTATATATACAGAAAATTATGAAACAGTACAGCAAAATTATAATTGAAGAAAAGCTGTGCAGTTATTTACAGACAAAAGTTTACAAAACAAATTTTGATCACGGTCACAAAATTAAAATATCTCTCACAGCATCATCTTTAATACCACACACAAGTCTGTCTTTTATCAAGTCATCCCTTAAATCACCAAATCTGCATGTTTTAGCTTTGTTATTCGAGTCAGTTATATATGCTGCAAAGGTTTCACCAGGCTTTTGATCTAAGTGCCCTTCCATTGTAATATTCATTTGGGAGCTGTGGGCAGCAGCACAGACGCTATATGGTGCCCTATGGGGAACAGTTGTACAGAAAACCGCTTTGGGCATCTACTGTGGTGCACAGTAAACTCAAGATAGGAAAGCATGGATCGCAGACTGCGCACCGTGGCAGGGTTAGCCATTCAACGGTGTAAAATATGGCTCTAGTTGATTCTGTCATGTTGACTAATGTCACCAAAAATGGGCATGAGTAGTTACCGTGGATAAGTGGGTTGAGGACCTGGCCTACTCTGACCCATGCAAAGGACCCTTGCTAATGGGCATGAGTAGTTACCGTGGATAAGTGGGTTGAGGACCTGGCCTACTCTGACCCATGCTAGGGACCCTTGCTAACGGTGAGAGGGGTATATGTGCCCCTACTGGCCAGTGCAAGTCCGGCATAAAGTCCAGCAGCCCTGGGTCAATAAGCTACCAGTTGGCTGGTGTCTAGTTGCCCAGCCTGGGTTACCCGGGATAGCTCTGTTGAGCGAAAGCTGGACGTAAAACCAACCAACCTGCCAAATGAACTAAGAATTGCTATGCTTAATTTAGGCTGACTGACAGGATGCATCTTGGAAATGATGACATGATGATATGGAGGAGGCTGGACATCCTATGTATCCAAGAGATGAGATGGAAGGGCAGTGCAGCATAGCCACTTGGCTTGGGATCCAGAGTCTACTACTCAGGTGGAGGGCAGGTTAGAAATGGTGTAGGAATTGTGGTTTGAGAGGCTTCAGAAGGCAGTAAAGGATATCATCAGAATTAATGACAGACTCATGGCAGTCAGACTCCAGTGTAATGACAGGGCAGTATTCAAAATCTCAGCCTATGCCCCAAAGCAGGGTTGTGATAGTAAGGAAACGAGTGCATTCAGACAGCAGTTGCAGGACCTACTAGACAAAGCAGGAGAACATGAATTGGTGTTGATAATGGGTGACTTGAATGCACATATCGGGATAGACAGAACAGGATACGAAGACTGCCTGGGTCCGGATGGGAGGGGCAACAGGAATAAAGAAGGAGAAGCCATTCTAGACTTCTGTCTGGCAAATGGCTTGATAGTAGCCAACACATGGTTCAGGAGGAAGAGAGACAGTCACAAGATCACATACAAGAATAGTCAACATGCAACTCTGGTAGGCTTCCTCCTAGTAAGAAAAAGGGATTGCAAAGTCATCCCCACTGAAACAAACAGTCGCCCCACGGCATAAACCACTAGTTGCCACAATCAGCTGCAAGCAGTGGTCAGAGAAGGCTCGAGGTCAACAGAGAACAGGCTGAAGACCTGGAAGTTGACTGGAGAAAAAGTACAACAGTTCAAAAAATTACTCAGGGCCCTAGCACCCCAAGAAGAGGAGGAAATAGGTGGAGCTGAAGAAGAATGGCAGTGCCTAAAAACAGCATGTGTTAGGACTACAAAAAAGATATCTGGCCGAGCCAGGTATGGAAATAATGTGCATTAAAGCTGGTGGTGGAATGCAGACATACATGAAGTCATCAAAAGAAAGGAGTTCAGGAAGAAGTGGGAGATAGAAAGACTAGGAAGGACTACTGGCTGGCTAACAAAGATTCTAAGAAAGAAGTTGCAATAGCAAAGAATAGGGCATCAGAGGCACTGTATCAATGTCTGGAAAGTGACTAAGTAATGAGCACAAAGAAACGATATCAGGTTAAAGAAGACATTCAGACACCCTTCATAAGGGATGCCAGCAACAACCTGCTCACCAGTCCAGAGGGCATCAAAGGCAGATGGAAGGAGCATTTCCAGCAGCTTATAAATGAAGAAAACTCCACAGACGCTGTACTAACCCAGAAACAGCCTACAGTGAGAGAAGAGGAGGAGCCCACCCTAGAAGTAAGAACAGCACTAAGGAAGATTAAGTCAGAGAAAGCAGCAGGCTCCGATGGGGTCACAGCAGATATAATAAAATGCTAGGTGAGACGGGGGAGAAATGGCTCCTGAGGGTACTAATAGCAGTGTGTAGAGAAAGGCATAACCCAGATGACTGGAAAATAAGCATAGAGGACATCCACAACTGTGGGCAGTATAGAGGCATCAAACTCCTATAACACTGCATGAAAGTTCTGGAGAGGGTTATTAATAAACGGATACGCAGAGTAGTAAAATGCAAGATGGGAGATGAGCAGTTTGGATTCAGATCAGGATGCAGCACAATTGACCTGATGTTTGCAATGAGACAGATACTTGAGAAGAAGCAAGAGATGAGGAAAGAGTCCAACTCGGCATTCCTAGACTTGCAGAAAGCATATGACAAGGTCCCAAGAAAGCTGATCTGGACAGTACTGCAGTGGTTTGAAGTCCCAAAAACATTGGTAGAATTAGTGTAGGCTATGAACAAGGACCCAATGACTCAAGTATTAACAGTGTTCAGCCTCACAGATGGGTTCCCAGTGGAAGTGAGTGTACATCAGGGTTCAGCTCTGTGCCCACTGCTGTTCATACTGGTGATGGACAACATTAGCAAACAGGATGGAGGGGCGGGATCAACAAATCTGCTGTATGCAGATGATGTAACAGTGCAGGCAGACTTTTGAGCTAGAACTTCAGCAAAGGATAGGAGAATGGAATGCAAATCTGAAGGCACATGGGATGAAACTAAGCACAGATAAGACAGTGGTAATGGCAGCAAATTGGGGAAATCAGAAGAAGCTGAGAATAGAGATAGAAGGGAAGATAGTGGAACAGGTAAACAGCTTCAAGTATCTGGGAGGGGTAGTTGAGGAGAAAGGTAGTCGGAATGAAGAGGTCAAAGCTAGAATCACAGGGGCTGCAGCCAATTGGCATAGAGTATCATGTGTAGTCTATGAGAGAAGAATGTCAAAAAAGCTGAAAAGTAAGGTGTACAAAACAGTGGTGCAACCAGTAGAGAAACCTGGGTAATAAAGGAAGAACAGTTGAAGAAGCCAGAGGTGATAGAAATGAAGTGCCTGAGAAAGGTCGTAGGACGCATACTGTAGGACAGGCAAAGAAATTAGGACATAAAAGCAGGAGCCAGATTAGCTCCAATTGCAGAAAAGATCAAAGAGAACAGATTATGATGGTTTGGACACGTGTAGAAAACCAGATGGCAATCTGGTGAGGAAGATTTGGGACAGACAGGAAGAAAATAAGAGGAAACAAGGACGTCCAGCAAACAGGTGGATGGGATGGATTGTGTGAAAGAAGATCTGCGACAGTCAGGCATGAGTGTTGAAGAAGGCAGGAGTGTGGCACTGAATCGAGAGAGTTGGCAGCAGTTAACATGATACCCTGACCCCATGTAGAAAAAAAGGCGGCTGATGATTCATTCGGGGGTTACAAATTTCTCTAGATTTACGTTTTAAGCACTTGGGTCTTCCCCTTGATTCAGCCGGTACCACTGTATGGCGGTTCCCCCACCCCTGTAAACACATCAGGTGCATACACAAATTAATGTTCTCTTTCTATGGCTTCTGAACCAGCTAAATAAATGCCTCTGTACGTGCATCTTTTTCAGAAAATGCAGCTTGTATGAAAATGATCATACTCCTGCTCTAACACTCTCCAATTCTCTGCAATATTATTATCAAATATAAGTGGACGAGGTTTTCAAAATCCTTCAGCTATCCCAACAAAGTATGCTTAAACACACTGCAAATATGGCCCTTGTAATTATGTATGAACATGCACACACATCAGGTACTTGTAATAACATTCAAATGCACAATGAACTCTTCGGAATGCTGTACTTTGTGAAATATGCTTTGAAATGGCTGTATTTTGCAAAATAACTGCACTGTAATACTGCACAAACTTGCGAGCACTTTGTATACTTTGGATATTTTGAATAGCTTTAATTAATGCGGAAAGGTAGGACATAGTGAAAAAAATGTGGTTGTTTTCCTTATTTTATACATTTTATGCAATGTGGACATTGTTTCAAATATCTGCGTAACTATTTAGAATATTTTTAGCACTATGTCACAGTTTTGGACATTCTGTTTAACTAGAAATTCATTTTGACCATTCTGAGTGCTTTGTTTTATATTCTTTGAGTAAGAATCATTTAAGCAAGTTTTAGTACCTGGAAATAGTTTCTCACCTGTTTTGTGAGTTGTACATGCAGTAGGGATGATCCATTCCTCTATATTCCTCCAACATTAACTGAGTGGCTGTTGGTCTTGATTCTGGATCCCACTGTGACACCATGTTGCTCGTCCTATGTTACGATTCAAGACGAACAGGCAAGGTAGTTTGTTTATATGCTTTATGATATAGAAACACATCAGGATGGATAGCAATATAAAATAAAAATAAACTGATTAACGGACATTACTGACAAGACCATTACATACATACATGCTTACATCTCAACAGCTCTCTACAAAATGGCAGTCTGCTGGCTCACATGTGCTCAGTATTTATACACATGTGCAAGCCCATAGAAAGCTTCTTACAGGTATACATACATACTGATCTACAAATTAAGCACTTCTATAGTACGAGACCTGATTTTAACAAATGTTAAGCACCCACTGCTTCAGTCATTAAGACTGGGTATCGCACTAGACAGTTAAACCTGCTAGTACTGACCAGCAAATGACAGCAGCAGAATTATTTTTTTTTTCCTTTCTGCTGTCTGTGCTGGTAATGTGTCCCTCACTTTCTGTAATATATGACACTATGTTACTGCCTTTCTGACAACGCTCGCCAAGTACTTTATGGCTTTGAAAGCCAGCAAAACACTTAGTGCTTTTTTTTTTTAAATAGTAGTACATGAAGCAGACAAAGCTCCAGGCACTACAAATAATTATGATTGGGTCTTCAATCATAACCCATTAGTATGTGTTCTTGACATGGATGCAAAGGTTCTACTTCTTGGCATTCATGTCGAGAATGCATACTAAGCTGGTTATGACTGGCAACCGGCACATAATCCTCTATACGGATTTACATTTACTGGGTAGCTTTTCTGGATCAGTTTACAAGCATGCCTACTGAGACATTAGAAATGTTTGAGATAGGCACAATTACTTTAATAACAGGACATAACAATGCAGTACAGTACAGGAGTACACTGACTTACAGCAGGTTAAATTCAACATTGGTTACTATTAAAAAGGAGAGAACAGCCAAGGTTCTATGCTGAAAGTGAAAGGCCATGTTAAAGCAATGCCGAGAAAGCATTATAGACCAAGAAAGTATTCCAGACATACCTCTCATCTATCCACATTTTTTAGTCCCCCCCCACCCCCACACAATTTGTTGTTTCTGGCAAATCATTGAGAGCTGAAGTCACTGAGTAATGACAGACATTTGAATTTCAGACTTCATATCCTTCAGAAAATGCATGCAAAAAGTTTTTCTAACGACTTTCTAAGTTTATAAGACCAATGTTTAGAATCGGTCTCTGATTTTGGGCTTTTGTTCCCCCATTATTTTTGGCTTTGTCCAGATTTTATAAGCTATGAGGCTGACAGGTATGATTGCTGACACGAGAACAGAAGAACATAGTGGCTGCGTTAGTCCTTCCATCTAGTGCAGACAGAACAACCTTGTTTTTCCTTTGTTTGACATTTATGAAGAAGCAGAGTTACAGGCATAGCCATATTAAGAGAAAAAAAAAATCTGAAAACACACACATATATCACAAGCACTAAACACATAAAAGGTCTAAAATGAAAATCTGAATCAAAGTTGATGAAGACATTTAAGTTAAATAATAGCATTTCTGTAGCACAGCAAGTCCTTCTTTACCTTCACATGATGGCCCACAACCCTAATTATGTATTCTCACACCACATTACACATGGTCAGGGGAAAGACAAATACATTTTTCTCTACAGACACAAACATTCCACATTTTGTATACCAGTTGAGTATACAGTATGCTGCGGACATGGGGGAAAGAGTGTAAAAAAATATTACTATAATTTTGAATGCTTTATGCAATGTGTCAAGTACAAAATAAACTGTAGTTACAGTTTCTGCAATTATTGCAATCTAGTACAGTCTACTTCTGCCATATATTTTACAAAGTATCACGTTTAAGTTTCTAGTTTAAATTTTATGCAATATCCCACACAGGCCAAAAACTGCAGTTACAGCTTATCTTGTTATTTAAAATCTAATACAGTCTATTTTGTGTCATATTATATGCACTTCAGTATTTTCCAATCTGCCTGTTGGGCTTTTAGATGCATATAGGTTTACACTAATAAAAACAGTTGCAAACAGAGTTCTGTGTATTAGAGCGCTTATCCGGAGATATCTTTGACTTGCTGCACATCACCATCATTTCAGGATTTTAAAGATGATCATTCCAAATATTCAAGAATTTTACATTTAGCATTTTCAGATTTGATAAATTAATGTCTGATATGATGTAGCAGATCTGCAAAGTAGGCAAGAGAGCTATCATTCAGTTAGCTGAACTACATAAGTGGAATGAAAAACAATAGGTAAAATTAAGCCAAATGCATTAATAAACATGGTCTCCTTATTGAAAAGCACTATAAATTTACTGCATGCCTTGCACAAGGCCCAAACGTCATGGTAGGGTCCAGGCTGGTGTCCATGTAGAGAAACAGCATGCATATTAAGTGAAAAACACAATTAAAACTTTCAAATTACATCACGAATACGTCAAATAAGACAATCCAGTTTAACACATGTATTTTTTGATACTGATGATCCTACAAAATGATTCCTGACACTGGTCAACTCTTTCTTTAGTACTCTTAATAGCATACAAGTCAACAGTACATAGCATTTCGGAGAACAGGTGTTCATAAAAATATCCACATTAGCATTATGTGAATTCTGTGAAATTAGATCTCCTCAGAATGATTTATTAGTAAATATGTACCATAAACATAACCGTTTTAGACACATTCCACTATGGAATCCATTGGCTTAATTTTTACATTTTCGGTTTCTAATACCATGACAAGAACCCCATTCCCAAGTCAAAGTATGACTAAGATCATAAAATTAGTATTGTTTCAATCTTTGATGTTAGCCCGAAGTGCTCTTCACAGCACCCACAATGTGCCCAGAATTGACTCCTCCTGCAATTCATAAGGACTTACATGTATCAGTAACATATTTAAGTATGATCGTAAATTCTTTTTGATAAGACCCATTGCTCCTACTACTATTGGAACTGTAAGGGTATCCTTCTTCCACACTGCCCTCGTTTCTGCATGTAAATCCTGGTATTTTATGACTTTGTGTCTCTCTGTAAATAAGACACTGTAGTCACTGGGTGTAGCAACTTCAATTATCAATGCTACTGTTGTATTCTTTTCATGGACTACTACACTGGTTTTCTTGCATCTATTTTTTGAACAGTTGGTAATGGGTGATGCCATGTGATGCAAACTTCACCATTTTCTATGATGCTTTGGGGCTCATGTTTCCAATGCTTCTCAGCTACTTCAATATTATAATGTTTGTACAACCTCCACTGCTATTCAGAGTACTAAAGAAAGAGTTTCAGTATACCCATCAATAAGATGTGACCGCTTACAATTCTGTTTTACAAAACCTGCATTTGTCCGTTTCTCCCACATGTTCAATGGACTCTGTAAACCAACATGTACGTAGTCCACTATCGGGGCAGCCAATATTAACCTTTCATCTTTTGGTTTAAATTCCCCTGTCCTTAACCATTCCTGTGTTTGGTCCTGATTGACAAAAAGGTTGTTACAAGAGTTTTCTGTACTTGCAACTATATTTATGCATTTTGAACATTTCTTTTCTTCTCATCTGATATTCTCTCTTTTGTTTTTTTGGCACATTCCATTGCTGCCCGATTTTCATTTCCATTCCCGCTTCTGCTAAACTAAGGAGTGAAGTCATCTTAGACTTATTCTCCTCGTATTTTAAAACTACAATTTCATAAACAAGGTGGAAAGAAGTAGGGACAATATTTTAACACATTAACCCTTCGTGGCTTTCTACTTTCCAACAGGATCTCGGACTCCGTTAGGAAAATAAACTCTGCAGCATCTACAACGTCCGGAACAAGGCGGAAAGAAGCAGGGACAATATTTTAACACATGTAGGTTCTTTTGTGAAAGTTCAGCAAAAGTACAACAAACAAAGCTGAATCACCTATAAAGTTAACTGTGTTAAGCTATCTCTGTATCCCTAAAGAGCACACTCCGCCAAGAGAAACAGCAGCCTACTCCACTGGATATACCTGTAGAATTTCCCCCATAGCAATTTTCTAGGGAATACTTGTTACTTTTTTTTTAATCCAATCTCGTACACTGGCCTTTTACTCCCAGGTGAATTGTCTTTAATACATTGTACTAAGTTGCAACTGGCCTTTCAATAAACTGGATGAACTGAGTTATTAAGATTTAGGCTCACCAGATAGTTTTTCCCTCTTCTGCTTTTTATTTTCTTCCTTCTCCTTTTCTTCCTTCTCCTGCTCCAAAGGACCTTCTGCTCCATTCACCCTCGCTATGTTCGAGCTCACTCTGCTCCCCTACTCTATCTCCAATCCCCACACATACTCTACATTTATACTCTAGCCACCTGCATTAGCCCTACCCACATCCTCCTTTCAGCCAATAAAAAAAATTATTTCTCCACTCACTTTTATCCCCCTCCCTACTTACTAAACTGCCCCTCCTCCATCACTATCTAATCAATCTAATTCCCTCACCTCCTTATACAGAAGCTTACATATCCATGCCAACCTAACGCCTTCTCCCACCCTCTCCATACAACCTGCCCCCATCCTCCTACACCATCCCAAGAACAAACTAAGCATACCCATACTTTCACTTACTGTATACAACTTCTCTTCCCTCCTCTGCCTCAACCTCACTCACAACTCTTTACATCATGCTCCAACTCTACCCTTCAATCCCCCTACTCGTCCATCTCTCATTCTTTATCTCACATCACACTAAATTCTTCTACCTAACACCATCCCCGACACTTATACATCCTATTACTAATAAAGACCCTTCTTTGTCTTTCTCACGCTCACCCTCTATGAGCAATATCCCCTCCACACAGCTACCTAAAAGCAAAATTTCACCACAGGCACCCATCTCCCCAAAACATAAGCAGAACTTCACACTCCATCACTACCTATCACAACCAAATCTCACATTTCAGACTATTCTTCTAGGTGGGGACATCCACCTCAATCCTGGTCCCTCAAACTCTCCTCTCCACTTCTCCTTCCCAGCCCATACATCCACCCACATCTCACCTACCTTCAACCTCTCCCTCTACAATAGTAAGGTCCTATCCTTCTACTCAATGAATGTACAAAGCCTACTCAATAAAACTCTATTCATGGATATCTCAATACTCCCCTCATATCTTAGCTTTATCTGAAACATGGCTAAAACCTCATATCACCAACAGAGAAATCTTACCCCCCCCAGTTACAACATCTACCGGCAAGATTGAAATCACAAAAAAAAAAAAAAAAAAAGGACGTGGAGTTTCAATTCTCTATTCCGGGAAACTCACCCTCTCCCCCCTAACTTCCACCCAGCAGAGATACTAACTCTCAACCGTCACATAAACCCCCATAAAAAATTGCTATAATAGCCATTTATATTCCACCTGGTAATAACATCCCAATTCTTGAACATATATTAGCTTGGATCTCAAACACATCCTCGGTGAAGTTAACATAGATTGGAAAAAAAATATCTACTGATTCCCAAGACAATAGCCTCCTCCTCCATGGTTTTAGTCAACTAATTACAACACTCACTCAAATGAATAAACGCACAGACACTGGCTACATATTAGACTGGATCCTTACTCCAATCCTGACCACTACCATAATGTTACCACCCTTCCAGACTCCATAAGTGACCACCTCCCTATCCATGTGCAAAGATACACCCTCCAACTTCCCAAATCCCATTTATTAAGAGACTGCCACAAACTCTCTAGATTTAATGCTGAAACATTTAACGATATGACTCTCTCTAATAAACTGGCCCTTCCTCAACACCTTCCCCTCAATGATGCAGTATTAGAATTTAACCACATTTTTCCTTAGAATCCTGGACTCCCTAACATCCCTCAGAAAAATTAGAATAAAAACTAACCATGCCCCCTGGCTTACAAAAGACAGTATCTGGAAAAAATGACTAAAAATTAAATTTTCTCTGCTACTCCAACAATACAAAGAACTAAGAAACCTCACCAGAAATCAAATTAAGAGAGATAAGAAAAACTTTTACTGTGAGGTTCAAACCATCCATCACTCTAACCTTAAAAAATTCTGGAACAACATTAATAAAATCCTCCCCCCCTAGCAGTCCTACAACACCCAGCCCCTACCAAAGTAACTCTCCACAAGAAGCTGTGACACTACTTACTTCATTGTATCTATCCAAAAACTTCCCCACACTTACCATAATATCAACCCTTCCCCCACCTATTCCTCCACTTCTAATACCACCCCTTCTTCTCTTGAACCAGTCCCTTCTGCTTATATAACATATCTCCTACTTAAGCTCAAACCCTGTGCCCCCTCTACTGACACCCTTCCTCCCCTTTTTCTTAAACTTGCAGCTGACTCTATAGCCTACTCTATCTCAATACTTGTAAACAGATCAATCCAAGAATTTACTATTCCTGATATCTGGAAATCTTTCTACACTATACCTCTTCACAAAGGGGGCAACTCAACTGATCCATCTAACTTTAGACCCATAGCTATTCTTTTACCACTCTCACAAATCTTTGAAAAATGTATTCACAAACAGCTTCTCAAATACCTTATTCAGAAAAACCTTCTCACCCCCATGCAACACAATTTTAGGCCAAATCACAGTACTGCCACAGCTCTTTCTTTCATTCATTCTGTGGCGGAGGCTAGTGACAAAAATCTACTGGTTTCTTGTCTACTCCTGAATCTCTCAAAAGCTTTCAATACTGTATCTCACTCTAAACTACTAACCAAACTATCCAATCTCAAACCTCTCCACCTCCACTACACTCTGGTTCTCCAGTTACCTTTCCAATAGGTTACAGTCAGACGGAAATCCTTCTGCTCTCCTTTCTTACATATTTAGACAGGTATCCCACAAGGCACTATTCTAGGGCCCCTTCTCCTCAACATCTTTACTAATAACTTCCACTCATCCTGCAGCACCTCCTCCCTTATACAATATGCTGACGACTCCACTCATCTACATCACTCACCTGCAGTTCATTACTCAAAACTAAATTTCTCACCATCAACATAACATCACTCACCTGCAGTCCATTACTCAAAACTAAATTTCTCAACTGACAACCAACTCATCCAGAACCCTTTCATTCTTAACTCTCTCTCCCATCACAAAACACCTTCCACCATCACATCTCTCAGTAATACTGTTATCAAAGCTAAGTCACACACTAAGCTTTTAGGAATCACAATCGACGACCAACTAAAATGTGACCTCCATATTCACCAATGTATTAAAAAGACACACCAAAAACTGGGACTACTCTTCTGAAACAGAAAATTGTTATATTCTGACTCCAGATACATTCTGGCTCAAGCTTTTCTTCTTCCCCGTCTTCTCTATGTGGCTCAAGCTTTTCTTCTTCCCCGTCTTCTCTATGCCTCTCCTATTTTTACACATCTACAATCTACCTTAATCACAAAGCTTGAACAAACATGTAACAAAACAGCTAGACTTGTCTAAGAGCAAGGCAGTGGTGAGTTTCATTAGATTGGCTGCTGACATCTCCAATGGCTTGAATTTCCCCAATTACTACCGTTATCCCAGCTACAACTCACTCACTCCTTAATTAATAAACCTTCGGCCTGCCCTTTCCTCTCCTGAATAGTGTCCCTCTATAATCCTATTCACACTCACCGTAGCTCCAGTCAACTCCTTCTTGACATCTACAAACATAACAAAAACATAGGTAAACATCTATACAAAAGCACTGTTGCCAAAGCCTGGAACAAATTTTCCTCTAATATTCATACTATCAAACATACAAACAGGTAAAACAAGAACTAAAAAAATTCCTGGCAAACTCTCGCTCCTGTCCTTGCCAGGAACCTACCTAATGACCCCACTCCTCTCTACCGCTCTGTATGCTATATCTTTATTTCTCCAAGTCTTGTTGACTATAAAAGACCCCTTGTGGGCCACTGAGAAGCTCTCAGCAGCATTTTTGTAGATATATTTTATGTATATAGTTCTTCTAGATATAGTTAGTATAACTTTCAGTAGGCCAATGACAAACTATCAGACTGCTGTATATACAATTTTATGTAACAATGGATACTGACTGTTACACTATAGATCTGAATTAGTAATTCAACTTCTGTTTGTCATTTGCTCTACATAACCTATATATTTATCCTCTCTATGTTCTCTAGAACTAATCTGTCAATCCTGTTTAAACTTTTTATGCAACTGTTAAACCTTATTTTTTCTGTAACTGTTTTTGTACTGGGTTTTTTGTACTTGCTTTGTTTGTAGTACAGTCAGAGCTTTTCTCCTCGGGTTTTCACTGAAAACGGGCCATTGGCTCAGTTGGACTAACCCGGTTAACAAATGACAAACTTTTGCTAAGTTTGGATCTTGTGAGGTCAGCAGATATGTATGCAATCCTCCAGTTTCAGATTTATACATATAAATCAATCTTGAGGAGGCCCATACCTCCTTCAGAACAGGGAATACTTAATCTTGGTATATACTCATTTTTAATAACCATCTGATGAGCATGAAGCATTTTCTTGTTTTCCTGTCCAAATGATGCAATACGTTTTGGGACCAGTCAACCATTACGCCAAACGTCCAAAACATACACTGAAGCAGTAGGAAACACTTTCAGTCAGCCAAACTCTTCAGTCCAAGCTTTTATTATTCTTCCAACATACACAGACTGAGCGCTTTCATCCCCTCATTCCAAAACTGTAAATTAAGACAGTAAGAGCAAACTGGTTTAGACTTTGTTCCTACATGTCAGAGTGGTTTTCAGTATTAAATTTTAGTCTTCTAAAGTATTCCTTAGTAAATTTTATTCACATTTGTTCATGTTTTATTGTTAATCCCCCATCAATTCCCAAATGTTTATACAATCTTTCTTGTTCAAGCTCTTTTAAATCACATTCCTGTCACAGACAGGATATTTTCTTGGTGCTGTAGCTTTCCTGCTTTAAAGGTTGCTTTTGCACATTTATCAAGACCAAATGATGTTCTTACATCATCTGAGAAAGTTTTGACCATTTGTAGTCGAGCTTTCAGTTCCTCATCGGACAGAGTATAGCGTTTTAAATCATTCACAAAAAGATGATGAGAAGTCTTTACAATTTGTTGTTTTCTGGGCGCCAAACCGTAGCCATGACCTAATCTGTTAAATAGACAGCTTAATGGGTTAAGGGCAAGGCAAAAGAGCAGTGGTGACAAGAGAGTCACCCTGGAATATCCCCCTTTGAATTTTTATCCCTGGAATACTAACTGTCCTTTATCATGGCTTAACTGCAAAGTGGTTTCCCACTGTTTCATGTTCATTGTAATGCAAAATTGATCAGTGTAGGCTGCATCTTGCATATTTGTAAGCACACTTTTATCCATGAATGTGGGATGTTGTTGAATGCTTTTTTTTGTAGTCTAGCCATGGCATACAGAGTCTTCTCCTTTTCACAGCTCTCCATTATGACCTTATTTAACAACAAAAGATCCTTTGTTCCATATGGACCTTCTTTTGTTACAGTTTTGTTCTACTGACATGATTACATTTTCGCCTAAATGACTATAAACTGTTGCCATGATTGAATTTTCTGCTTAATGACTATAAACTCTTGGTGTATATTACACATCGCCAGAGGGCAAGTTATTGATCTATAGTTTTAGGACAGCTTGAAAGTTTACTGTTAAGGAGGAGTATTGTTTTTCCTGTTGCTTTTAGGATAGCGTGCAGGTTTACTGTTAAGAAGGAGCATTGTTTTTCCTGTTGTTAACCAGGTTGGTGTCTGTTTGGGGTGCGCATAAAAATAGTTCTTATTCATGGCTAAATCTTAATGTAAAGATGTCAATACTTTTAGCCAGAAATTAGGTACTGCAGCTAGGCCTGGGTTTTCCATTTACGAGTTTTTCTTACTTTTGCTTCAGTTTCTCTGGACATTACTTCATCCCATTTCATATCCTGTAAATCTAAACGTCTTACTGCTTCTTTTAGTTCTTCTATCCGTTCAGCATCTTTGTTATGTTCCACAGGATCTTCATATATAATCTTTGTTATGTTCCACAGGATCTTCATATATATTTCTCCAAAATGTGTCTATTTCTTCTTTTTTGGTGGCATATCTATTCCTTTTGACTTGTTTCCCCAATTCTCTAGAAAACTATTTTTGGGTCATCAATAATTTGCTTACTTTGTATTATTCCTTTATGTTTATCTGCATATCGTCTAAGTTTTTTTGCAACAGAGTACAACAGATTCTGATCTGTTCTGATACTGCACATTTTTTTTTTTACTGTTCCCTCTTCTGTACTCTTAACAGTGGCACTTCTTGTCTTACATACTTTATTAGTTTTCTCTATGCGAATACTTCTATGATGGCATTTCTCTCCTTTACTTCTCTGTGTCAAGACTATTAATTTATCTGCACAGTAATATATCCGGTTTACTTCTGTTATATTGCACAGATTTCTATGAACAGTCCTGATTAGGGTGTTCATTTGTTTTTATCAAACTTCTAACATTTTGAGTCTTCCTTCTGTAGTCTATTCTTTCTTGGATCTTAATATGTCTATCTATCTCTATTAAATCATGCAACTCTTCCCTTAGATCATTTTCTTATAAACTGAGGGCACATTCTTTATGCTCCAGTTCCCGTAGGCATTCTACAGAAAATTCCAGAGCATCTTCCTGAGCCATATTCTATTCAGTTTCATCCTATGTCATCTGTTGCTCTTTCACATGGGAACTCACTGGCCTATCACTCCACAACACTGACTGTGTCAGAGTTGCCACAGTTTCCTTTTCTTGCTCTACAACTCCAACTGAACTTTTATACTGGTTTCTCTCAAAACCTATACATCTCTACACAGAGCAGCCACAATGAAAATGTGTAAATATATTTAATAATACTTACTATAAAGACCACCTATGGACTCTAGCAATCATTCTTGCTTCTAATGTAATACGCTATACAATGTAAGTACCAATGCAACTGCCTACAGGATATAAATATCTTCAAATGTAAAATGCTTTACCATTTAAGGATTAATATCCCCTACTTAATGAATTTATTATCTTACACACTGAAACTGTCCTAAGTATCTGTCTGAATGTTTACAGAAAGCAAATCATCACAATGTGAAACTCTGTTCTAATATCGGTCTGAATGTTTTCTACATTGTAAAGTTGTAAACTAACACTTGTACCCTTCCTTTAGTCAGTATTACCCAGAGTTATAGGTTCATAGGTTCATAGGTTCATACTAGGCTATCTGCCCGAGGGCATTTATAAGCCTAGCCCATTGTTTTGTGGCTTACGCCACCCCTTTAGTATGGGGAACTATACCCATTATTTTGCTGTGCCTCTGTCGAGCAGTGACACTGAGGTAATTCCTGGGGTATATCTGCGATCTCCCATCCATTGGTCAAGATTTCTCTTGAACAAGGCCAGCGAGGTGCTCTGCCTCACATGTACCGGGATTTTGTTCCACAGCATAGGGAGTCTTTGGGTGATGAATCTATCCCTCCAGCACGTCCTATTAATAGCCGTGTCGAGGTTTAAGTCTCCGCCCTTGTGGCTCTGATGGATCTAGATTTTTGAGGTGAAGCATATTCATCAAATCTGGGTTTGACATGGCCTTGTATGTTAGGCAAAGGTCACCTCTGAGCAAGCGGTGCGACTGAATAGAGCTGGAGTTCTTTCAGTCGGGCAGCATAGGACAGATTTTGAGGCCCTTTATCCTTTTGGTGAGGAACTTTTGTGGCCTCTCCAGCTGCTGCAAGTGTCGGGTCAGATACATTCCGAATGGGGCATTGTACTCAATCATTGGTCTGATGAGTGATGAGTAAAGGGAGACTATGACCTCCCTTGATCTAGATGAGAATCCCTTCATGATAAGGTGGGCAATGTAGAAGGACTTCCTAACTACTTTAGCTACATGGGTGTCGAATGACAGACTACTATCAACCTGGGTCCCCAGGTCCCTGATAACTTCTTCTGTGCTCAGTGGATTGCCACCTATTTGGTAGCTAGGGGTAACCTTGTTTTTCCCGAAGGGTATGACTATGCATTTTTGGCATTTAACTTTAGGCCGTGGCTCTGGCACCAGTTATCCGTTTCTGTGAGACCCTTCTGAAGGATATCTGTGTCAGATGTGTTTTCTACTATGGCCCAGTTTGCAGTCATCTGCAAACTTTGTCAGCCATAACCCTCCTGTGTTTGCTTGTACTTGGAAAAGTAGATGCCAAACAAGAGTGGGCCCAGGACTGAGCCCTGTGGGACACCACTTGTGACAGGCTTTGAGTCTGACATGGCGCCAGCAACTCTGACCCTGTGGGTTCTGTCACTCAGCCAGTTTGCAACCCATCTTGTGATGTATGGGTTAACATTTAAGCTGATGAGTTTTTCAATGATACCCGAGTGGGGTATTGTATCGAAGGCCTTAGCCAGATCAAGGTAGGCTGTATGGACTGCCTTTCCCTCATCAATGGCTTTGGTGACTGTTTGAAAAAGTCAACCAAGTTTAAAAGGCATGATCTGCCTTTGACAAAGCCAAACTGGGTTGGATCCAAAGTCTGCAAATTCCCTATGTCTTTATTTATGAGGTCCATTATGATCCTCTCCATGGCTTTGCAGATAAGGCTTGTCAAGCTAATGGGGCGGTAATTTCCAGGGTCTGTGGAGGCACCGCCTTTGTGAAGTGGGACCACAGTTGCAGTGCGCCACTCCCTGGGTACGTATCCAGAGGTAAGACTTTGATTAAACAGCTGTCCTAGCTGTGGGTTTAATTCCTCATTGAGTTCGTGGAGCACACAGCCGGGGACACCATCGGGTCCCATGGATGCTGTGTTTTTGCTTTGGAGAGAGCAGTTCTCACTTGGGCGCTGGAGATGTTTGGGGGCTGCACTCATTTGGTATAGATATCTCTCCTTTTGGGGGGGAGGGGAGAAGTTTGCACTGAACCTGTCAGCCAGTATGTTGGCAATGTCTGTAGGATCAGTAATCTTCACATCATTTTGAACTAGTTCTGAGCATATCTGGGAGTTTCCTCCTAGGTTTCTAACATAGCTAAAGAAGGCCTTATGATTGTCTTTTGAGTCTTTAGCTATTTTTCTCTCGAAATTTGCTTTGGATGACTTTATGAGAGCTCTTAGTTTTTTACTTATAGTGATCAAGGGTGTCTTACCTTTTAAGGATTTTGCTCTATCTTGTAGTAGCTTCCTCCTTTTGTTGTAGAGTTTGTTTATGGCTGGGGTCCACCAGACTGGACGCTTGCCTTTGGTACAAAGAGTCTTTGTTTTGCTTGGGATTGCCTTATCCATGCAGTCCTGCAGGTGCTGGTAGAAGGCGTTTGTAAGTGATTCAGCGGCTTGAGTATTGTTTTCCGCCGGCTCGGGGGCCTGAATTATGCTGAATAAGGTCACGTGACCAGCCCATTACCCATATATCAAACTGCAAAAAAGCACTTTTTATTCTCACAGGTTACAGAAAAAATAATTAGTGCTCCCGTCCATCATGCCTGTAGCAGACATCTGAGAATGATTATGTACTAAACCACTGATTATGTAAAAAGTCTCATACAGCAATATGATTTAGAAAATACTAAGATTAACAAACATACGAACAAATACCAGTACAGTAACATAATTACTAAGGATGTAATTAGCATAGAGGGAAGGAGCCTTGCTCACGAAACCCAGGTTCAAGCACCAGGCCAGATCCATTCAGGAGCTAGCTAAGGAAGAGAGGTTGAACACAGCAGGTAGGAAAGGCTCTCCTCCTTTGGGGAAAGGATATGGAAAATGGGGAACCCTCCAATAGAAGCTGGGGACAAAAGGTTTGTGTTATGCAAGCTACCGCAGTATCAGGAGGGACAGAAGATTTCAGCAGTCCCCAACTTTAACAGTGTCACCTGGGGAATTATATATGGGTCAGTAGCAAAGATGGAAACAAAAAGCAAATGCAACTTCATTTTAAAAAAGAATTGGAAGTGTTCATTTATTTTACCGTGCAGCAATCAAATATGTTTGGTAGTTAGCACTGAGGATTATGAGCTGTTATCAAGATGGTTGCTGTAGTTCAAGGCTTGATTCTTTCAGTGTCCATTTGCCTAATGTGCACTCTTTAGCAAGTCACTTACAGACAGCGCTCCCAGGCTCAGCCTGGTAAGGTACATGTGATTTGTGCTCTACCCCAGTCAACACAGTCAAATAAACAACAATGTGATCTTTCAAGTTTTGATCTCAGTGCTTCTGTTTGCAATTCTGACTATTAGTACTGAAAGAGCTGTAAATACAGCAGATCCCATTATTGCTTCTTCTGCAGAAGCTAGTACAATTGTGTAAAATTTTATCATAACGGTAGAACCGCTGCAGTATTCCTCACTAATGGGATTCTTTGCTGTGAAGCCCTCCATCCGGCCAGTTTACAAAAGATTTCCACTGCTTTAAGGTACGCCAAACATCATCTGCTTACTCCTTGCGTAAGGTAGGGCTAAAGGTGATGTTCAGGCATACCATCCTCAGAATAGATTGCCCCAGGAGGAACAGCAGTCCAAGGAAAACCAAGTAGAATCTGTACACTCAGGAAGGAAACAAGACTGGGGGTGGTGGAAGGGAGTGAATACTGCAGCGTTGAAGGCAAGGACATCTACCATTATAGTAAGATTTTACACAACTGTACTATGTCCTTATATTCACTGCTCCAGTATTTATTACAGATGGGAGAGTCCAAAGGTTCAAGAAAAAACTTGTGAGGAGGAAGCAGCAGAGCCTCCAAGAAGCCATGAAGAATGGCATCAGCAAAACCAGCTCTAGCTCTGGAGATACAATCCAACTGGTAATGATTGAAGAAAGTATGCACAGAAGTCCAGGTAGCAGCCGCCTTAAGAATAGAATGACTGTCTAAGCCTCTGAAAAAAACATCAGAAGAAGCCACAGCTCTAGTAGAATGAGCCTTTACAGAAGAACGAAGGCTCTCACTGAGTGAAACAAAAGGAAATAGCCTTGGAAATCCAAGTGGAAACAGTTTGCTTGGAAACAGCCAAACCTAAAGACCTAGAATGGTCAGACTTCTGACAGCTTTAGTTTTATCCAAATAAAATTTGAGCTGTTTATGCACATCTAAGGTATGTAGCACTCTCCCACTGTCAGATTGCGGAGAGGGAAAAAAAGGTAAGCAAATTAACAGACTGATTAAGTGACAACTTATTAACCACTTTGGGCATAAAAGGAGGATTAATATGCAAGGACACCCTTTCCTCATGAAATTTAAAAAAAAAAGGTGGACAAGCCATAAGGGCTTGCAACTGACACCCATTTGGCAGAAGTAAGAACTAACAAAGGAACGGTCTTCCAAGAAAAATCTTGCAAGGAAGCTGAAACAGCAGACTCAAAAGGAGCCAGAGTCAACTTTTCCAGAACAAAATTAAAATCCCATCGAGGAGGAACAGGCTTCCTGTGAGGTCTAATATTAAAGACGCCTTTAAGAAACTGCTTAGCCTCAAATCTAAAAGCTAGCAGGGGAGTTAAAAGGCAGACAAGCAGAAACAGCTGATAAGTAGGCCTTAACAGAAGAACAGGCCAAACCAGCATTGAGCAACTCACACAAATAAGAAAGGACCAAAGGAACATCCACAGAAAGTGGGTCCAAGTCACTAGAAAGACACCAAATAGAAAATTTCTTCCATTTAGATAAGTTTTCCTGGCCTCCTGCAGGACGTCCTCAGAAAAGAAGGTGTCTATGAGGAATCAAAACCCTGTCACCCACAGTGTCAGTTGAAGCATGGATAGGTGGGGATGGATGAGAGACCTCTCGTCTTGTGTGAGGAGATCCACCCTGTGAGGTAACTTGTGATGACTGCCCCTGGCGAGATGCAGAAGTAGAGGGAAGCAGTGCTGTCACAGCCAAAAGGGAGTCACCAACAAAATTTGGAAGCATCACGTTGAATCCTGAACATTACTCTCGGAAGGAGAGGGACTGAATAAAGAAACATCCCCTTCCAAGAAAATGAGACAGCGTCCACCTTCCAGACCAGAGGAACTGGGACTCTGGCACAAAACAGAGGAAGTTAGTTGTTCAAAGAGGAGGCAAAGAGATCTACTTGAGGAGTACCCCACTGGTGAATAATGTCCAGAAACACATCCCTGTGAAGCATCCATTCGTGGGACTGAGTGACGGACCTGCTCAGACTGTCACCCACAACATTCTGATCTGAAGGAATGCAAACTGCCTGAAGAGTCACACAATATTGGATAGCTAGATCTCATACCAGAAGTGCCAGCCAGCAAAAACGGTAGGATCTCATATCCCCATTTGTTGACATGCAACATGAACGTGGTACTGTCTGTGAATACCTTGAGAGGCCCTGCAGAGAAGAGGAGGATGAAAGGCCAGAAGAGCCCTCATCGATTTTCAAGTGAATGTTCTCCTTCCGCTGACAAGGCGACCCCACTCTCCGAACCTTCAGAAGCCAAACATTGCTCCCCATCCCTCATCTGAAGCATCTGTGAACAGATCCCGAGAGGGAAGAGGAGGCTAAAATGGGAGCCCTGGATGCAGAGACAACTGCTGAATCCACCACAAAAGTTTGATCTTGAGACACGGGAACGTCTGGAGGATGCGCATGCTGAAGCCACACCAACTTCAGAAACCACTGAAACTTCCTCATGTGGAGCTTGGTCAGAGGAAGCATCAGAATGGTGGAAGCCATGAACCCCAGAGCTCTCAGAAACTCCCTGGCTGAAATGAAGGCCAGGGGAAGAAGAGTTTGAAAGAAAGAAATGAGAGTTAACGCGTTTGGAGGAGGCAGGGATTTCAGCATTGGCACCATTTGAAATCTGCAACCCAGAAAGACACGATAATGAGAAGGAGTCAATGAAGACTTGTTGAAGTTTATTATAAACCCCAGGCTCTGAAAAAGAGAAATGGTAAAATAAAGATAAAGAAGAGCCAAGACATAACTAGAAATATGGGTCCGATAATTAAAAGCCAGGGAAGAGGAAGTATAAACTTTCTTACCCAGCCTATCCATGGTCCTACTGTCCTTGTCAGAAGGCAGTAACTTGGACAAAGAAAGCAATTGAGATGGCTTATCAAAGGCTACAGGCATCACAGAGGGATCAGCAGCAGGACATTTAAACAAAAAGGAAGAACCCCTCAGGCACCCTGTAAAGCCTATCAGACTTCCTGGGAACAGGGGGCAGAGAATCTGGCGCTTTAGGGGCGGAAGAAAAAACATCCAATAAAGCAGGCTAGAAAGGAGGAATGGCGGCAGGTTTAGGAGATTCCATTTGCAGTAACTCATAGCATCTCTTATGGATATCCGAAACCTGGTCCATCATCCTAGAGATAGTGTCCCCAAAGGAAATTTCCTCAGAGGGATTATCAAGAGTATGAGAATCCTCCTCCTCAGACCCGTAGTCTAAAAGAGAAGGAATCTGGGCAGAATAAGCAAGGGAATCATCATCAGAATCCACCTCAGAAGAATGGAATTCTCTGAGCCTTTTAGGGGAAGAGGCGGACCAAGGAGGAGCAGGAACTGAAACCCCTTGAGGAGGCCGCAATGAGTAAAGCATTAAATAGCCCCCGAGTAAAGCCCTGCCACTCCCCAGAAGTAGAAAATACATGGTTAGTTTTCTGTTTCTTCTTCAAAAGGGACAGCCATCCTGGAAACCTGAGAAGGCCCAGACTCAGGACGGCATTCCCCAACTGCAGTAGGAACCTCTTCCTGAAAGAGAAACTGTGGACTACCAATACACCCCCTTGGAAACAGTCAACAGTGGTTCCCTCTGAACGCCAAAAACGGACCCCTGCAAAGCCTCGTCAGATGTCTTGCCTGCCAGATCCTCACCGGCCTCCAACCCAGACGCGGTAAAAGAATCCGACAAAAAAAAAAAAAAAACATGTGTGAGCCTTCGGGTGCATAATAACCTCAGGATAAACACCCAGCAGAGGCTGGACAGGGAAGATTCCGAGTTACCTTATGCACCTTCTTTTTCCCAGATGGTTGGCCCTCAGGGCAGGAAGTTCCATCCATAGTACCTGCAGCAAGAAGCTTAAGTCGCTGGCTCTCAAGGTACAAGGAAAGGGAAGAAAGTCTACTACGAAGAGTTTTGGGGACAAATGCCTGACAAATTGAACAAGATGTATGGTCTTCAGCAGCACCAAAGCAGACAAAAAGACACTTATTGTGACTGTCTTTATGGGGAATCAGTCTTCCACACTGGCATTTACCCTTCCTGGATGACATTAAGAAAAAGTAACCAAAAACCCAAATGGGTACTTATCTGCAACTGTGAGGACTCCAGCAAACAGGAGTAAGCACAGAAAAGCCAATAAACAGAAAAACGATAAAAAAAAAAAAAAAGGATGCATGTGTGATGCCCGTGCACTGGCCCAGCAATCAAGGAGCCTCAATCCTCACCACTAACACCAGTGAGGGGCATCCATAGAGGGAAAGGATCATAAATACACAGTAAAGTACAATTTCCTTTAACAGCACACACAGATCACAGTCAATCTGGGGCTGGTTTCTCCCTCTCTCTCCAGGTCCCCAATAAGACTCCCCGCTGGGACAGCTATAGGGTCCAGATCTCAGCCTAGTGGGCAAGCTAAAACCTCCAGCACCCTTCTCTGTCCAACCAGTGCTTCGTGTCCCTGGCAAAGTAGCTGACACACACAAACTTTGAGATAAGAGTTATATACAACCACACAGACACTCCTGGGGAAGGCTGGCACAGGTTCTCCAGCTGTGCCCTTTTTACCCAGACTATACAATAGAAAACACTGCCACCACCCACTAATATTTATCAGCTACCAAAAGGCCCTTATGAAATGGGTGTCCAATTAAACTGTGCAATATTATTATCAAAATGGCAAGTGCAACTGAACAGTCGAAGCTTATTTGGAATGACTTGGACAGTATCAGTATATACATGCAATGTACTCCAGAGCTTCAATTATTTCTACACAAAACAGCCACAGTTGAAAGGTTTAAAAATATTTAATAAACAATAAAAACACAAGACAATACTTCTTACTACACAGTGCTAGTCAAGAGTTCAGAGATCACAGGAAAATGCTTAAAATAATAGTCAGCACAGAAAAACAGTCTAATCTTCCTAATTCCTAGCTATTTCTAAGAGAAACACTAAAGTCTAAAATCCTAGTTACATACAGACACAGGCAGAGTGGTGAGTTGGATGTTCTCAAGACAAATGCTCTAATGCTCTCATTCTTTCTGTCCTTAAATTGACAACACAGTACCACTGATTCATTTCAGATTACATAATTTCTTTCTGGTTCCCAGGGTAACAGAACTCGGTTAGCAGCCCTTTTGATCTTGCAGCTGGTCAGGAAGCCAAAACAATAAAATAAATTAGACATGTACATTCTAGCCACTAACTCTGGCCTCAAAACAATAGGCAGAATGCCTCCCTCTAGACTTCTTGGCTCCAAGGTTTAGATCAAAGAATTTCACAATGCTTGACTTATCAGCTTTGTTACAACAGAGTGCACTGTTGTTACATTTTTGCAGTTCCACATCTAACAGCATTTTCTTCTATTTAAGAGAACAAGCCTGTGGCTTATATTAATATTTACAAATGACAGAATTATCTACAAAATTCTAGCTGGCTAGGCTGGCAGACTTCACCTATCTTCACAGTATGCAACAGACCGGCAGTTAAAACAGCGTTCGGACTGGTGGCAAAAAAGTCCTGAGGATGGTACGCCTGAACGTCACCTTTATGCCCTAACCTTACACAAGGAGTAAGAGGTGAAGTTCAGCGTACCTTAAAAGCAATGGAAATCTTTTGCAAACTGGCCAGACGGGAGGGCTTCACAGCACGGAATCCCATTAGTAAGGAATACTGCAGCGGTGAATGTAAGGTCATCTATCTCTCTGTACTTTACAGAAAATATCTAAAGACCTAATTGCAATTTTAGTTATAATTCACAAACAGAAAAACTAATATTTTGCACAAATGATGCCAGGTTAGCAAGCACATCAATACCAGACCTAATGCTGTAGTGATATGCAATCACATTCAGCAAATGAGAATGTTTCTTCAATTAGTAAGAAGCCTCTTTTTTCGCTGTATTAAGCAGCTTTAATTCAGAATATTTTAGTAATCTGAAATGGTGTGGGAGGGGTAGACGACAACAGAGAGGAACACTAGTATAATGATGAGATAAATATGGCAAAACAATCCATTTTAAAACGTCTGAAAGAAATAAAAGTGATGATGGTATCTAATCTGGATGATCTAGATACACCGAATATTAAACAGACTGGTGAAATCTATTACCCAGCTTTTACCTTAGGGAAAAAAAACATAGAAGCATTTTAAGAAAGAAATGCAAGTAGTGTGTTCCCAGAATTGCCCTGGGAAATGTTAGAAGGAACATTTAATTCATGAAAACAATATGCAGTATGACTACTGCAAACGCTGTGTGATAATTCTTTTACACACACATCTACACATAAATAACTTCAGTACCTAAGGTACTACAAAGGTAGTCCATTTAACATATATTAAAAGCACAAATATGCATGCTATTAGAAACTGTTAGAGAAAGGAGACTCAAGACAGTTTCTGCATTAATTAGGAACAAAACATAATAAATCAAGGATAAAGACATCAAAATAGGGAATATATTTTAAATCTATTTTACACATAAAACCCGTACTAAAGTGATGGTTTTCCTGTAAATAGATGTTTATAATACGTCAATGTGTTGTGTATTACTAGTTGGTTTTACACCATGAAGTATATACTTTAAGTGTATTGTTACACTTTTAATACACCTGTGTTTTACAGTTAATTTCATTTATGGATAAACTCCTGATGTTAAAGCAGCAAGTGGTACAAAAACATAAATATTGTGACATCTATGTTTCACTGTTAACTTAGATTTTCATTACAGCCACACCCAGAAAATGATGTCAAGGTAGGTACTGGCAATAATTTACATGAAATGCATTCTGTGTAATCAAAAGCACTATATAGGAGGAAAAGCCATTTATTTACATTATGATTTCACAAATACAGCATCAATTATGTTAAATTTTCATGGATAGGTGTTCCACCTTTGACAAATAACTGACAAATTTGACGTACAAGGATACAAGACTCCCTTTATTGCTGCAGCTAGCATGGAAAAATGGTAGCTTACAGACTGATGTAGGAAGTGAAGGATCGTGGGTACAGTCTCATGATGTCATGTCAGGCATTTTCAGTTTTAAGAAAATTTTCAAGGGACAGTGTTTATAAACAGCAACACTATTTACCCCCCAAATACTGTAAAATGTGACATTATTTATGGTAGGATTAACTCCCAATACACTTTAACAGTGGAACACCTCAGAGAGGAAAGGGTATCTCTCTAACACACACACACACACACACACACACACACACACAATGCTGACAGAGAGGAAGGGAAAACTGATAGGGTGAATATGCTTAGTCTGTAATGTGAGGAAGAAACAAAGAAAAATAAAAAGCAATGCTATAAAGTAAGCATGTATCAACAAGACTGAAAATGGATTTACTTTATGGTGGAGGGCTCAGGGCAGTTTGTAGGCTGCAACAAACAAAACGGAAAGGAACAGTAATTAAAGCATTAATAAAGTGTCATTATGTATTTAAAAATTTTCCTTTTATTATAGGTTTTCAGAGAGATTAAATGTTTAACTTTGTAGTACCCAAGGAATGTGCACTTCTGCTATTCTGTTTTGATAATTTTGTTAGTATACTCTGCCAGTTCCACAACTAATTTCTTGTGCAGTTAGACTTATGCAAACTTTTTTTGTACAGCATGTGCAATGAATTTAGACATCTGTTTTATATATAGATATGTTTTATGCACACAGTTAAATGGGTGGAGATATCAGCCATGATCTAAGCCAATAATCACAAGTTTATTTTCTACATAAATATAAAAGTTATTTACACAAAGAACATGAAAGCAAATCACACACTGCATTATGTACACACAAGAACATAAAAAACAATATTAGTTTTACATATTACCTGCATATATAAATCAACTGTGTTCTTATCAAAACATAGCTTAAAAAAATACAAAGGTTTTTCTATTAATTTAAATATTATCATAATTTCAGGAGAAAAAAAGTGAAACTACCAAACAAAGGATTACTGCTTCAGAATAGAGGAAAGCAGGAATGCAGTAGAAGAGGTGAGGCATTAATGAGAAATTCAAAGACAACAGGCTGCTTGTGTTAACTTAACGTTTATAAAGAACACAATCACATTTGTAGGTAATAGAAATATAACAGTAACAACAACAGGAAATAGTACAGATCACAGATGGGAGTAAAAAGGCAGGAATATGACGTTTAGGAAGCTTAGACTAAATAAAGCAGAATATTGATACACAGTAAAGTAGGCAAGTGCTTTAAAAAGGACAGGGTTGAGTTTTAAGGATTTTATCAAAACAGTGACTGAACAAAGACACACACACATATTTATATATATATATATATATATATATATATATATATATATATATATACATATACATACACACACACATATATACATACATACACACACACACACACACACACACACACACACACACACACACACAGTGTGGAATCTTTTAAAGCTGGAGTTATTCAAACCTATATATTAAACCACACTGTCTTGACTTCAGTAGAGATAATGTATGGAATTAATGCTTAGGAGTGTTTAAAATCACCAAGACTTCACAAATGTTGCATTAATTTCAAAAAACATTTTATAAAAAAAAAAATCTGCATTTCTAAGTGTTCATGGCATGGTACTGAGTCTAACAAACAGGCTTTCTGATGTGGCACCTTTTCACAACTGAGAAATACAAATAATATTCAAGTCACACCTAGCAAATCTACAAGGACACTCACTCTGGCTATGATGCCCATCCCAATTGCAATGATATAGCAAGAAACCAATAAATGAATGGCCTCTAGAAAGGATTTGCATACAGTTTATCAGACACATGAACAGTAGTAGGAGACACCAACACGATTCAAATTCTTAACTGTTGTCAAAATCCAAGTACGAGACACCATGTAGGTCCAAAAAACCACTTTAATAGAAAATATAGATAAGCGCTTTTGCGTAGTGCAGAGCTACGCTTCATCAGATAAATTTACAAAGAATTCTGCATACTTAAATACAACCCTTTTTGGCGGGATCGTTAGCCAATAATACAATAATTAGATTGATGAGCATATCAAAATCTTTTCATCTGTCATCAAATAATGTATTACTAAAACATCAGCCTTGCGGCTTAAAAAATTAATTAAAAACAAAGTGAATTAAAAAATGTCCGAAAATGACAATACAGAACTTGCGAATACAAAACATAGTCTCATAAACAATCCTCCAAAACTGCTAAAAGCTAAATGCGGCATTCACATAGCAGTAATAAAAATGCAATCAAGGCTGCAGGCTTCAATTACATAAAAGGAAAAACCAGTTTGGAAGCATTGTAAAAATACTTCTAACAAGTATCTAAAGAAAAAGATCCGGAAACGTACTTAATCAGCACACACATAAATCACATCCCAAAACAAACCCCTATTAGAACTATTTAAATATAAATGAAGGTACAAGCACAAAACCAAGAAAACCGGGTTATCAGTTTCAAAACGTATGGCTCAATGTAAATACAAAGATATTGGATAGACACTCAATAAATAATAACAATAGAGCCGTTAAATGGGTAGATCCATGGTGCATCAAGGAGCCAAAGTAAATCTAGATCTAACCCCTCTAGCAAGGAGCTGTATAACAACCCTCTGGTAGCCAGACTCATGGATCGGCAAATACGACTATCCCCGTTGTAAAAATATACAACACATTCTATACATATGGAATAGTAACATCAAATGGTGGTCGAATGCATAAAAAACAAACGAGAGTATTCGCTCTGTAAACAAACATATTAATAAGGGACCATACCTCGTATCTGATCCTGAAGACCACAGTAGAATCCATTTATTGCCAACAATCCACTACTGTAAAAATCAGAGCGACCAAGTAGAAGAACGATTTCACAACGAAGTAATCCAAACCTGCATCTGGACACTGCAGAAACCAAGAGCGATGTCGCAAGTAAACACATTGTTAGGCAGACATGTTATTGCCTATATATCACATGACCATTGTGTAGCAAACAAAGAAGGAAACAAGACTATATCCAAGCTCAGAAACACTCAGTTAAGGACCCAAATGGTATAACCAGGAACTAGTTTATCAGACAGCTACCATCACCAAAATACACTTAGCCAATCCGCTGTAACAACTTTCTCAGGCCATAATACCACTCCCTTATAACTAATATACCTTAAAGGTGATACAGTTTCACAACAACCAATAATGAATACCTCTACCATGGCCTTTCTGTATAATGTAGTATTACCTTGTTAGCTAATGGGATGTTAAAACAACTTAGTAAACTGCCTCAGCCTTTTACATATATATATTTATATATGTATTACACATACACATGTACACACACTAATATATATATATATATATATATATATATATATATATATATATATATAGCCCCACATTATGCCAATAGCTTTTACTAAATATATATCAATGCATTTCTAATGCATATACCTTCTGATAATAGTAAATACATTAAAATTATGTGGGGGGCTATGCCCCCCCACAACCCCCCCCCCTTATTTAATATTCTCACTCCAGGGTTGTACTGCAGTGGGGCAGGGGCTATATTCCATTTTCGACCAAATGAACTTTGAACAAGTGAACTTTCTGTCAAGTAAGCTTTCAGTGAAGTGCAATGCCTATAATTTTCAACTAAGTGTAATTCTACCAAATGTATGGAAACCATATTTTATATATATATATATATATATATATATATATATATATATATATATATATATATATATATATATGGTTCCCTATCAGAAGCTTGAAACACTATAAGCCTGAAAATCAAAATCCTGAAACCAAAAGCCTGAAAATTCAAAATCCCGAAAACCCAAAATCCTGAAACTCAAAATCCTGAAAACACAAATAACACAAATAATGCTAATATGTCACTATAAAGACACTAATATCTACCAACTGACCCTAACCCTAAGGTCCGTCAATAATCGCACACTCACCTGACCCGCGCCCTAACCCTAACTCACTTAAACCACCCCTAACCCCAATATTTGTCACTATTGCATACATGCCTAACCTGCGCCCTAACCCTAACTCACTTAAACCGCCCCTAATCCTAACATAAAACCAACCGCACACTCACCTGAACCCAACGCATGACCTAACACCACAGGGCTAACAATAGCAAAGCCACAATGACGTCAGTATGTCCATTTTGTGTTTTCAGGATTTTGGGTTTTCGGGATTTTGAATTTTCAGGATTTTGATTTTCAGGCTTATAGTGTTTCAAGCTTCTGATAACTATATATATATATATATATATATATATATATATATATATATATATATATACATACATACACACACACACACACACACACACACACACACACACACACACACACACACACACACACACACACACACACACACACACACATTGCAGGACCTACTAGATAAAGCAGGAGAACATGAATTGGTGTTACTAATGGGTGACTTGAATGCACATATCGGGACAGACAGAACAGGATATGAGGACTGCCTGGGACTACATTGGCGGGGCAACAGGAATAAAGAAAGAAAAGCCATTCTAGACTTGTCTGACAGACTGCTTGATTTTAGCCAACACATGGTTCAGAAAGAGAGACAGTCACAAGATCACGTACAGGAGTAATCAACATGCAACTCAGGTAGGCTTACTCCTAGTAAGGAAAAGGCACTGGGGAAGAATCCATGATTGCAAAGTCATCCCCAGTGAAACAGTCGGTCCACAGCATAAAGCACTAGTTGCCACAATCATCTGCAAGCAGTGATCAGAGAAGGCTCTAAAATCAACAGAGACCAGGCTGAAGACCTAGAGGTTGACTGGAGAGAAAGTGCAACAGTTCAATGAATTACTCAGGGCTCTAGCACCCCAAGAAGAGGAGGAAATACGTAGAGCTGAAGAAGAATGGCAGAGCCTAAAAACAGCATGTGTTAGGACTACAGAAAAAATATGTGGCCGAGCCAATTATGGAAATAAGGGACATAAGGAAAACTGGTGGTGGAATGCAGAACTACAGGAAGTCATCAAAAGAAAGAAGGAGTGCAGGAAGAAGTGTGAGACAGAAAAGACTGACCAGGCTAGGAAGGACTACTGATTGGCTAACAAAGAATCTAAGAAAGAAGTTGCAATAGCAAAGAATAGGGCATCAGAGGCACTGTACCAACTTCTGGAAAGTGACTCAGTAAGGGGCACAGCGAAACTATATCAGGTTGCAAGGCAAAGACAGTAAGATAAAGAAGATATTCAGACACCCTTCATAAGGGATGCCAGCAACAACCTGTTAAACAGTCCAGAGGGCAAAGGCAGATGGAAGGAGTATTTCCAGCAGTTTCTGAATGAAGAAAATCCCACAGAAGCTGTACTGCCCCAGAAACAGCCTACGATGAGAGAAGAAGAGGAGTCCACCCTAGAAGAAGTAAGAACAGCACTGAGAAAGATGAAGTCAGGCAGCAGGCTCAGATGAGGTCACAGCAGATATGATAAAAATGCTTGGTGAGATAGGGGAGAAATGCCTCCTGAATTTCTCCCCTAACAGCAGTTTGGAGAGAGAGAGAGAGAGAGAGAGGTGTATCCCAGATGACTAGAGAATTAGCATACTCTTGCCAGTGTACAAAAACAAAGGGGACATCCACAACTGTGGGCAGTACAGAAGCATCAAACTGCTATAACACTGCATGAAAGTTCTGGAGAGGGTGATTGATAAACTGATATGCAGAGCTGTAGAAGATGGGAGATGAGCAGTTTGGATTCAGATCAGGATGCAGCACAATTGACCCGAAGTTTGCATTGAGACAGACACTTGAGAAGAAGATAGAGATGTAGCATACTCTTGCCAGTGTACAAAAACAAAGGGGACATCCACAACTGTGGGCAGTACAGAAGCATCAAACTGCTATAACACTGCATGAAAGTTCTGGAGAGGGTGATTGATAAACTGATATGCAGAGCTGTAGAAGATGGGAGATGAGCAGTTTGGATTCAGATCAGGATGCAGCACAATTGACCCGAAGTTTGCATTGAGACAGACACTTGAGAAGAAGATAGAGATGAGGAGAGAGTCCAACTGGGCATTCCTAGACTTAAGAAAGCATACGACAAGGTCCCAAGAAAGCTGATCTGGGCAGTACTACAGTAGTTTGAAGTCCCAGAAACATTGGTAGAAATAGTGCAGGCTATGTACAAGGACCCAATGACTCAAGTAAGAACAGTGTTCGGTCTCACAGATGGGTTCGCAGTGGGAGTGGGTGTACATCAGGGTTCAGCTCTGCACCCACTGCTGTTCATACTCGCAGTGGGAGTGGGTGTACATCAGGGTTCAGCTCTGCACCCACTGCTGTTCATACTGGTGAAGGACAGCATTAACAAACAGGTTGGAGGGGACGGATCAACAAACCTGCTGTATGCAGATCATGTGGCAGTACAGGCAGACTCTGAGCTAGAACCTCAGCAAAGGATAAGAGAATGGAATGCAAATCTGAAGGCACAAGGGATGAAACTAAGCACAGATAAAACGGTGGTAATGGGGGCAAATTGAGGAAATCAGAAGCTGAGAACAGAGATAGAAGGGAAGATAGTAGAACAGGTAAACAGCTTCAAGTATCTGGGAGGGGTAGTTGAGCAGAAGGGCAGTCTGAACGAAGAGGTCAAAACTAGAATCAGAGGGGCTGCAGCCAAGTGGCATAGAGGATCAGCTATAGTCTCTGACAGAAGAATGCCAAAGAAGCTGAAAAGTAAGGTGTACATGACAGTGATGGGACCAGTACTACTGAATGGTACAAAAACCTGGAAAGTAAAGGAAGAACAGTTGAAGAAGCTAGAGGTGATGGAAATGAAAGTGCCTGAGAAAGGTCATAGGATGCACACTGTGGGACAGGCGAAGAAATGAGGACATAACAGCAGAATCCAAAGTAGAACCAATTGCAAAAAAGATCAAAGAGAACAGATTACGATGGTTTGGGGACAGATGTAGAAAAGCAGAAGACAATCTGGTGAGGAAGATTTGGGACAGGCAAGAAGAAGGTAAGAGGAAGCAAGGACGTCCAGCAGCAGAGGTGGATGGATTATGTGAAAGAAGATCTGCCACAGTCAGGCAGGAGTGTTGAAGAAGGCAGGAGTGTGGCACTGAAATCGAGGGAGTTGGTGGCAGTTAACACGATACCCCGACCCCATGTAGAAAAATGGGGGCTGATGATGACTACATAACACATACCTCTATATATTATATATATATATATATATATATATATATATATATATATATATATATACACATATATATATATATATATATATATACACACAAATTTCATTCTGAAAATTACAATATCAACTTCCCTTAATTCAGCCTAATGCTACTTCCTACTAACGCCTGGCTTTCTCTCACTAATCTTTAACTCCTATTACTTAAAAGTCTAACACTCGCTATTTCCTAAACTCATTGACATCTCATTAATCTCTCTCACTTTTTTTTCCCAACAAGTACCGTATCTTCTGTAACAAAAATGTTACATTTTGATCTTCTCCTGATGGTTCAAATGTTATGAATGTATAATTGTTTGTCAAATTGTGTACCTTTACTCATTGTTCTATAAATGTATAATGTTCTAGAAGTGGATTAATATTGTTTAAACTTCAAATCGTTTACATTTTGTACTGTGCAGCTTTTCTCCCCGGGCCTCTGCTGAAAATGGGTTTCTGACCAAGTCGGACTTTCCCAGTCACCAAATGCCAATAAATAAAAATACACACACAAAACTCCAAAAAGCAGGTGTTTCATTTGTACTCAAATGTTAAAAAACAACTAAAGAAAAAAGGTGTATTAAAACAACTACCGAGGAAGAGATTCCTTGTACTGCCCTATAAAATAACTGCAGTATTACAAATAAACTTTTACTAAAAGTTTTCTTTACCTACAGTGGAACTCTTTCACTTTTTTTTTCAGTTACAACTGATGCTCTGTTTTGTAAGCTGAATTTATTGTCAGTAAGTTGTCCACAAACTCTGCAAAAATCAGGGCTTTACTTCTTCTGGCTGCTCCCTTTAGGGGTCTCCACAGCAGATCAACTGCTTCCATTTCTTCCTGTCCTCTGCATCTGGCTCTGTCACACCAACCACCTGAATGTCCTCTCTCATCACATCCATAAACCTTATCTTAGGCCTTCCTCTTTTCCTCTTACCTGGCAGCTCCATCCTTAGCATCCTTTCCCAATATACCCAGCATCTCTCCTCAGCACATGTCCAAGCCAATGCAATCTCGCCTCTCTGGCTTTGTCTCCAAACCTTCCAACCTGGGCTGACCCTCTAATATACTTATTCCTAATCCTGCCCATTCTCGTCACACCCAGTGCAAATCTTAACATCTTCAACTCTGCCACATCCAGCGCTAACTCCTGCCTTCTTGTCAAATGGCACTGTCTCCAACCCATATAGGTTCATAGGTTGGTACTAAGCTATCTGCCCGAAGGCATATATTAGCCCAGCCACATTGTGCGGTATTCACCGCCCCTTTAGTAGTTCCCTAGACCCTTGTACTAGCAGCTAGTACCCTTGGCCCCTATCTAGTAGTGCTGTTGGTGTGATCCCCGGTGTGAACTTTCTGTTACCCATCCACTCATCAAGGTTCCTCTTGAAGAGTGATAGTGAGGGGCTCTGTCTTATGTAGATCGGGACCCTGTTCCATAGTAAGGGAAGTCTCTGCGAAGAGAATCTATCCCTCCAGCATGTTCTATTCATTGTTGTGTTGAGGTTTATATCCCTAGAGCGTGTAGCTTGAGTAGATTTGGTTTTGCTAAGATGAAGCATGGTCAACAATTCTGGGTTGGACATGGCTCTGTACGTTAGACAGAGATCACCTCTGAGAAAGCGGTATGCAACAGAGAACAGTCTTAGCTTTTTCGATCGTGCTGCATAGGGCAACTGTTTGAGGCCAGTAATTCTCTTGGTTAGGTACCTCTGTGGTCTCTCCAGCTGCTGGAGATGTCTAGCCAGGTACATTCCAATTGATGCATTGTACTCAATAATGGGTCTGATGAGGGAAGAGTACAGGGGCACCATTACATCCATAGATTTTGATGCGAACCCTTTCATGATCAGATGGGTCACATAGAAGGATTTTCTAACCACTTTGGCAACATGGTTATCAAAGGAAAGCTGGCTATCTACTTGGGTCCCTAGATCCCTTATTTCTTCTTCAGATTTCAGGGGATTACCTCCTATGTTGTAGTTTGCGGGTACTCTGTTTTTTCCAAAGGGGATTACTACGCATTTTTTTGCATTTAGCTTGAGACCATGGCTTTGACACCATGCATCAGTCTCATTTAGGCCCTTCTGGAGGATCTCCATGTCGGCCGGAGACTCTATTATAGCACCCAGTTTGCAGTCGTCTGCAAACTTAGTCAGCCACAGCCCTTCCATGCTTGCCTGTACTTCATATATAACTTGTATACAACATAGCTGGCCTCACTACCCTCTTGTAGACCTTCCCTTTCACTCTTACTGGTACTCGTCTGTCACAAATCACTCCTGACACTCTTCTCCACCTACTCCATCCTGCCTGTACTCTCTTCTTCACCTCTCTTCCACACTCACCATTACTCTGAAATGTTGATCCCAAGTATTTAAACTCATCCACCTTTGCCACCTCTACTCCCTGCATCCTCATCATTCCTCTATCCTCCCTCTCATTCACACACATATATTCTGTCTTAGTCCTGCTGACCTTCATTCCTCTTCTCTCTAGAGCATATCTCCAGCTCTCCAGGGTCTCCTCCACCTGTTCCCTATTCTCACTACAGATCACAATGTCATCTGCAAACATCATAGTCCACGGAGACTTCTGTCTGATCTCGTCTGTCAACCTGTCCATCACCATTGCAAATAAGAAAGGGCTCAGAGCTGATCCTTCATGTAATCCCACCTCCACCTTAAACGCATCCGTCACTCCCACTGCAGACCTCACCGCTGTCACACTTCCCTCGTACATATCCTGTCCCACTCTTACATACTTCTGACACTCCCGACTTCCTCATACAATACCACAACTCCTCTCTAGGCACCCTGTCATACAATTCTCTAAATCCACAAAGACACAATGCAACTCCTTCTGACCTTCTCTGTACTTCTCCATCAACACTCAGAGCAAACATCACATCTGTAGTGCTCTGGCATGAAACCATACTGCTGATCACTAATCATCACCTCCCTTCTTAACCTAGCTTCCACTACTCTTTCCTATAACTTCATGCTGTGACTGATTAGTTTAATTCCTCTGTAATTACTACAGCTCTGCATATCACCCTTATTCTTAAAAATCAGTACCAAAACACTTTCTCCATTCCTCAGGCCATCCTCTCACTTTCCAAGAAACAAAATCAGGGCTTTACGGAAAAAAAAAAAAAAAAAACACAACAACAGTCATTTAGACAGAGAAAATAATATAGTTTCTACATACAGTGTGACTTCAGTAAAGGCTATAATCCAGTAAATCAGTGTTCATTTAAACTCACTGACAAAGTCGAAGACAATGTACAGTATCAGAACTATCCATGGACCAAGAAAAAAAGCTTCTGTTTTCCTAATGCTTTTTAAGCACCTTTAGTAAATTTGACATAGATACACAAATACTAATTCAAAATATAGTAACATTTTTCATGGTTATTTTCATGCAGTAGACATATATGGAGTTAATCAGATTCTCATCAGTGTGGCTGTTAAGAGCTGTGTTCAAAGCTGGAAATCTTACTGCATTCTAGAATTTCTTCATGAGCACATAAACTGGGGAAAAATAATCTTTTTCTGCTTCCGAATATGAATGGCAGTAAGTTGGCTGGTAGCTTTTGTAAAAGAGCTCAAAAGAATGCAGAATTTGTGCTTCTAGTCAGTTCTCACTTGCAGACATAACTCTTATTCCCTTAGCAAGTTTACATGGGTTAGTTATACCTGCATGGTACATTACATCACGACTAGCAAAACTTTAGTATCCAAAGGCTAGATGAAACAAGTAAGCCTGCTTGAGACCTAAAAGATGCGGTCATCAGCTCAGATGATGTTCTTCTGGTGCCTGTTGGGCTTCTTTTCATCACAAACAACATGAGGAGAGTTGAAAACAAATGCCACCCCTTATATAAGAGGTCCTTCCTCTTTGCCTGGCTTGTGAAAGGGATATCTAAAGGTGCTCTTTCATGAGTGGTGAATAAAAAAGGACATAGGTGACAGTGATTTTTAAAGCAAACCAGGTGTGGTTGGTAGAGTATTACCCTGTTCTGAAAACAAGCTTAAGGACCACACCTAACTTTCTCAAAAGCCGGATTTGCCATTTTCTCTTTGTAGGTGTAACTTAAATTCTTTAAGAATTATATAAACAATTTATGCCTACATGGCACAGTTGCTGTCCGGAAAAGGGCATGGATAATAATGCTATGTTGGAATAAATGGAGCAGGCAGTTGTTACTTTAAAGAGAAAATACAAAACGAGAAAAGCACAGAAGTATTGAAGTGCAGATAATGTATTTATTTTTTTTACTTGTTTATTACATATCATATTGTAATAATGAAATCAACATATTTTATATTTCCAAATTCACTAGAGCGATTTACCACAACACCCTTAAAAGGCCAAGTACATACTGCATATTTTGTTTACCAAAAGAAAACTGCACATTTTAAGCCAATACTTAAGATTTAAAAATGGGAAATTACGCACTAATTGCACAAGAAAGACTGTGTCACTTACAAAGTAATGACTCAGCATCAGTTCTTCATAACTGGGAAATAAATTTTGTGTTTATTATTTGATCTCGGCAGCTAATCAGTACTTGAAACTTTCTAACGGGACACCATAAATATTCCCACACTATTTAGTGACATTTTATTCGTGTTGAAATACACATTTACACCCCCATCACTACATGGGCTGCTCATCTTCATTCACTGCTTACTACTTAATACTCACAACCTCCCTAAAAGCGGAAAACGAACAAACTCCCTAGGGTCTCTAGCCAACCAGTGATTAGTGGCTGACCACTTAGTCAGAAGGCATCACATGGGCTTTTCCGTCACTAAACTGAAAGTAAACAATCAAGCAAAATGACAAGTCGAGTTACAGTACCAGAAAAGCATATTTAAAAATTGTCCTTTATAAAGACCAAGTAGCATCTCTTGAGTCCTACATCATCACAAAGTGCGGAAGTAAACGGTACACTGCAAAACAAAGTAAAACGCTGGGCTGGAAAGAAGACAGTGAAGGAATGAATAACAAAAAATATACAATTTATTAAGTGCTGCAGCATGAAATGAGTACAAACTGTATTAGGCAAAAAGATGCGAGGAGACCGTTAAATACCTGACTGAAGGATGGGTGCAGCTGCCGTGCACAGACTGCCAAGAGCGCAGCTCTCGATGTGCATGGAATCCCGCTGTACAGCTGTCATAAACCAGCAACTTCAAACCCAGAAAAACAAACCCTCGCAACACAGTAATGAAAACAGAAACCAGAATCCCACAATGCCCCGGAGGTGAGTTGTGCATGCGTAGTCCGGGGCTCACTTTGAGGATATCTTCTTTGCTGCGCGAGTGTACCAAATCTAAGACTTACGGTAGTAAGCTTTACATTAATGTTTGAGACACACCTCGAATGGTTAGAGAACACTTGTCTTTTGTTGATCAAAGATCACAAGGCTGTAGGTTTTTTTCTCACCCCTCTGCTGGGACTGTTTTTTTTTTTTTTTTTTTTTTTGCAATACTGACAATTTTTAGTGCACTATTGGGAGGAGGATACAGCACTTCACAGGGATCTTTCCAATTATATTTTGCAGCATTGCTTCAGTGCTTGTTGCATTGTTTTAATTGTAGCAGACTTGCAGCAAGTGGTGCTCTCTCTCTCTCTCTGTATATATATATATATATATATATATATATATATATATATATATATATATATTTTTTTTTTTGGACAACAGCCACAGGTAGGCTGAGGAACATAATGGACTTTTTTTTTCTGGTCAACTTTGAGTTAAGTGCAGCAGATTGTGGAGCGGCACTGAGCACTGGATATGCCAAATACAGCTCTGGGATGGAAACAAGGTATTCACAGGCTAGATGAGATCATGAGAGCCCTATCACCCATTTGTTCCTGCCTAGAAGTCCGTATAAACCTCAGTTCTCCTGTGAGAGTTGGAAGGTAATGTGTGGTCTAGCTTGTTTTCCTGGGGTGGTCTGTCCTCTTGAAATCACTCCCCTCCCCCAGGCAGCTCCTCTGAGCTTGCATTTGCTGCCTCTGGAGTGACTTTGCAGACCAAATTCTCTCAGCTGTGTAGTGCAAACCCATCATGGCAGTGTGGGTTTGGACAGCTCAGAACATCATTAGGTGAACACCTAGTGCCATAGAAAGCATAGATAGTACAAGAATGTATAAAAAAAGAAGACCAGCTCATATAACCATAGAAGAACAGTTTTAATCAAAAAAAAAAAAAAAAAAACAAGCTTTTGTGTATAACACTTCCTCAGGTTATTCATAAAAAAATTGACAAACGTGTCTGCTTATTTTCTGAACAACCTGAATAAGTGCTATACAAGAAAGTTTGTTTGTTTGTCTCCCAATGAAAGGGATTGCTGCTGGAAAAATCTACTGGAGAGCCAAGAGGTTTATTGACAATTTGCATTAAATGCAACTCAGCCTTCCAGCTTAAATACTATGGTTTCGATCAATACTATTCTTAGACTCAGGGCTTTCAAGATTTAGATCTGCATTCACATTATTAATTATATTTGCATTTGCATTTAAGCATATGTGTGTGTATGTGTGTGCACACTTTTCCTTTACTGTCTCCTGCCATGGAGTTTTGCTATTTATCTATTTTATTTAATAACGGGCATTATAGTTGTTAGTTTAAGTGGATTATGGTAGTGATTGTGTGTTTTTTCTTGATAGGTTATGTGGTGATTCGCTGTTTTGTACCATGTGATTTTCTGAACCATATTTAATGAGGCAGGTTTACTAAAATGGTATTCTGATGAAGTTCTATGCTTTCAGCTGAACAAAAGTCATTTTCAGAAAGTGTCATGTTCTGTTATGTACCAATTGTTTCAGTGATTAAACTTTTCAACAACTACCTTTGGCTTTGTGTGATACTTTTCATAGCTGATTACTAGGCTAATGGCTTGTGGTTATTTCCTCAGTCTTCTTCTTATTTCTAGTTTCAGGCTTACCCTAAGTGCAGTATTAAATACTGTATGTCCCAGTCACACATCTTTCCTCAAACTTTTCTCTTATTTGTATAGAGAAATGTACATTGTATCCTGTTTGATACATATTCTTGCATTTTTTTGTGTTACATCAATAATGTGTGAAACAGCGTGTTTTTTATACTCTTTGCAACATCATGGCATTCTACATGTCTGAAACTTTTTTCATTCAAGTACATTCACCTATTTATAAATTTACTTAGAAGACCTAGGGAAAAATGTCAATTACCAGAGGATCATATGGTTTTATGTAAAGCAAAAATAGAAAATCCCCCCCCAACCTGAGCACTTCCTAATCCTTGTTTATCCTCCCCCCAGCTGTTTCAAATTCTTGACTACTTGCTGCTAATCATAGTCGAATTGTATTTCAGCACATTCCCTCCTCATACTATAATTAATGCACTCTAGATTTACTAAAAACAAAAATAAAACAATGTTTATGTCAAAATGGATGTGAGAAAAGGAGATTTGGAAAATGTTTTGGATGTAGGAGTACATGCATGGCAAGTATGTCTAACTGTTTGTACTTTTTCAGGTGTTAATGAAACTGTTCATTTTAAAGGAGTGATAATACACATTAACACACTGATAGGTAGACTGTAATGTGATTCATGCACTGCTTCTTGAAACTTTGCATTAGTAATGTTTTCTCATTCTGATGAAGTTTGTTTGAAGAGAAAAGTGCTAAAACAGAGAAAGTCGCTTCTATGTACAACAAATATTCTGATTTTATATTCTGTCATTTCTTCCTTTTGGACAGTTCATAGTTGTTTAAACATGTCACTAATACCACCCATATTCTCTAAATATGCCCGTGTGTACATTCCAGAACATTTATAGTAATAATTCAAATTAAATTAATAAATTAGTGTGTGCAATAGAAATTAATCCAGTGCTATGTGTACTAAACACTAGACTGGTGTTTTGTTCCTAACTTTCAAAGATATAGTTGAATTTGCATCCTGGAACAAATAGTAAAGCCAAACTCCACCACATCCTTTCCTCTCTACTAGTCATCTCAAATGTCTGCATTGTCTGTACCTTTTTATCTTCTCCAGAAATACTCCCACTCACCAACTAACAACAATGCAGCATAACTATGTGCAATATGTTCATGCATCCATCTACCAATACCTTGCTTTATCCTTTGCAGGTTGTGGGGATGCTGGGATATATTTCAGCAGCCATTTGGCACATAATTTTCAACTTGCTCTGGTCAGGGTGCTAGCCTGTCATAGAACAGATATGCTCACTCACACACTTCATGCACACCTATGAATAATTTGGAAGGTCACCAATTAATCTACTGCATGTCTTTAGGAGGCGAGAAGAAATTGGAGAATCTGGAAAAACCCACACAGACAAAATGAGAACCTAAAGATTCTGGACAAAAGGTACCCCAGTGGAGACTTGATTGTGAGAACCTGTTGCTGCCAGGTGGCAACAGTATTAATTTCAGTTCTGTACATCCTTGTACAGTATGTATCAAGTACTATTTATTTATTTATTTATTTATTGCATTTGTTTACTGGGAAAGTCCACTGGGCCTTTGAGATCCCATTTTCAGCGGAGGCCCGGGGAGAAAAGCTCCAGATACAAATTATACAGAACATACAGTTTCAGTTACATTAATGTTAGAAGGCTATACAGTAATAATAATAGGCATGATTTTAAGATAAAACAGTATAGTGTACATGTCAGAGTTAACACGGTATTAACAATAAGTAGCTAGGAAATGGATTGATGAGGAGAATGTCAGTGAAAAAGACAGGGAGGAATAGGTTCAGGAGTGGTAGTAAGGTAAGTATAGAGAGAGAGGATAGGAATCCAGCCTGGGTAGGTAACAGGGGTAGGCACGTCTGGGATGGTTAGAGTGCTGATTGGTTAGAAAGAGGAGGAATGCATGGATGAGAAAGAAGTTGGAGAAGAAAAGCAAAGGGGTAGAGTCGGGGTAGCAGTGTCTGGAGAGAGTTATTTTTGGCATGGGCATAGCCAGCAAGAGGAGAGATGTTTTCTAAGAGACCTTTTAAATAGGGCAGGGTTACTGATGGAGGTTATAGTGGATGGGAGGGAGTTCCAGCATTTGGAAACAGTAAAGGAGTAGAGCATTTGGCCGGCTGTTAGTTGAGGTTTGCCTGCTTTGAGCAGGGTTTTATTTTCTGATCTAAGGGGTGTGTTTGGTTGGTATAAGGTCAGCAGTGAGGAGAGAGAGGGGCATGATGTGGGTTTGTATATTAATTTATGTGCAGTAGTTAAGTGTAGGAAGATGAGATAGAGTGGTAGTTCTAGCCAGTTTAGTTGATGTAAAGAGGAGCAGTGGTGTGTTGAGGATCTAGCATTTGTTGCAAATCTGGTGACCTTATTGTAACATGTATCTAGCCTGGTTTTGAGGGATGAGTTGATATTTGTAAGGAGTGGGACACCATATAACAGGGATGGAAGTAGAAAGGCTGAGGCTAGTGCCTTTTTTGCACTATGGTTAAAGCAATAGTTGTGCCTGTAGAGGGTGCCTAGTTTCTAATGTTTTTTTTATATTGTTGAGAATGTGGAGGTCAAATGTGAGGCTTTCGTCAATGATGACTCCTAACAGTTTGGTGTTAGGGATGGTTTCGGTGGTGGTATTATATTTTTTGGGAGTGAATAGAATCAGTTTTGTCTTGTCTGGGTTGAGAGCAAGGTGGTTGTTTGACATTCAGTTTTCAGTGGATGTAAAGGCTTGTTGGGTTAGTAGTTGTAGCTCAGAATGGGTTTTAGCAGAGCAAGATGATTGTAGAGTCATCTGCATATTGGATCAAGGTGCAATGAATGAGGGAGCTATGGAAATCATTTATAAATATATCGAACAACAGGGGGCCCAGTATGGAACCTTGGGGTACACCTGTTGTGATGTTGAGGAAGTGAGGGCAGGATTGTTGCCACTTTGTTGATTGATATCTGTCAGAGAGATAGTTTGAGAACCACTTTAGGGTTGGAGGGGAGACACCTAGGTTGTTGAGTTTAGAGAGCAGAATGGGGTGAGATTTGGTGTTGAAGGCTTTTGAAAGGTCAAGAAAATTATTGGAGATGATTTGATTAGCATCACGTGCTCGATTTACAGTATCCAAAAAGGAAATGAGAGCTGTGTTTGTGCTATGGCCTGGTCTAAAGCCATGTTGGGTTGGGGAGAGAAGCTGGTTATTAACTAAGTGGTTAAGGAGTTGAGTATGCACACATGAAATGAAAATTGACAGTTAAATGTGTAACAGTATAGTAATGCCTAAACAAATTAACACAAAATGCAAATAATGTAAAACAATCTTCCATTTTAGTTTAAAAGCATAGGTCTTTCATGTAACTGATCTTCAGATGTACCTCTGAGTTCCTTTCCGCCTTATAGTACCATGCCTGACATCAAGAAGTCATCAACGCCACGCCCTCCCAACTTCCACATCCAGATTCACTGCTTTCACTCATCCCTGCTCCTCTGGATTCATATTTCACTAGTCCTCACTGTCTGCTCATAAGTACTTCTTACCATTTCACTCAGTCGTCTCTGGTCATGCTCTTGTTCTTCCCTCAGCCATTGCTATCATCCATTACTTATTCCTTTTATTTCCCTTTCTTTCCAGTTTGAGATTTTGGTGGAGAAAACACCTGGTTTTCCCTTTTTCAAGATGCACTCCATTTTATCTAATAGTCTTTTTCATTTCCAATCATCACGACTCCATTCCAGTGCTTTCTGTGCCACATGTTCCTTAGAAATGTTTTGTGCAGTGTGATGAATATCAGAATCATAAGTGTATGATGTCATAGACATTATAAGTGATTAGACTGAGCATACAGTCCAAGTACTTTGACATATGTGCAGTGTAAAATCAATAACGCATACAGTAAAAATGCAAGATTTAATATGAAGTATATCTCAGACAGAATAGTAAATCTTAGTTATTAACTTTATGCATATGTGTATTATATTAAGCTTTCCATGGGAGGAGGTTTGCATGGACTGCAATGGGCTGTTGAAGGAAAGGGTGGAAGGGGAGAAAAGTAAAGAAGGGAGGAGAAAGATGGGGAATGGTTGGAAGTAAGGAGGAGATTGATTGGTAATCAAAAAGTATTATTGCCAGTATGATTTGATGATTTGGTTAGTTTTAAGAATACAGAGAATGACAGATAATATTATTTTAATTAAAAGTAAGCATGTATTTACATTAGCATTTTCAATATGAAAATTCATCATATAGCAAGTTTCTCCACCCCACTTTACATAAGTGTCATGTTAGCCACTGTCCTAATCCTATTTCTCAGAGATTTTATATGAATTTCCCAAACCCTTCTTCTGTTCAAACAGAACTTACAATTAATTCTGAAAAATGCTCATTTTTGTGCCTGCAATCTCTGTCCCTCTAAGATAGTTGGCTTGATTAAGGTAGAACTTCTTTATTTCAGAAGAAATTGAATGGCACACAAGTTGACTAAGATGCACATCTCCCACTCCCCCTCCTTTTTCTTAGACAGAGAGCTCATTTGATTTCTCCTATTACTTCCAACTGCCTTTCAGTGGCAAACATTCATGAGTAGCCTTTAAAAAACACTTTATTTCTTATTAAAATTAACTAGCATATTGGCTTTATTCCTTCATAAGGTATACATTTTCCTGCTTTAACTCTACTTTAACTACCCAGAGAATCCATCTACCTAACAAATCAAACCAACCCACCTATATAAAAGCCATGCAATAATAATGCTGCTAATGCTTACATACTTAATTGTGTATACGTTTCTTCCATTTAATACTTTGTAGAAGTTCTTCATTCAGTCCTTTTGGATTCAATTTCATCCATGAAAATGCACAAGGCTTCTTTTCTTAATGGTATTTGAGACATTTTTTAAATGCAATCCTTTATTCACAAGCTGCAAAATAAGAAAATTCTCACAGTTTTGAAATCCTTATTATCATAAACACATTAATGGACTGCTATTAACTCACTTCTTAATGTACTTTTTATTTATTTTATTCAGCATTTGTTTACCAGGATAATCCGACTGGGATGACTAACATATCCCTTTTTAGTGGATGCTCAGGGAGAAAGGCTCCAACACATAGGTTCATAGGTTCATAGGTTTATACTAGGCTATCTGCCCTAAGGCATTTATAAGCCTAGCCTAAAGTTTTGTGGCTTATATGAAAAAAATACTGTGCCCATTAGTTTGTTGTGCCTCTGTCCAGCAGTGACACAGAGATGATTCCCGGGGTAAACCTACGCTCTCCCATCCACAGGTCAAGATTTCTCTTGAACAGAGCCAGCGAGGTGCTCTGCCTCACATGGACCGGGATTTTATTCCACAGCATAGGGAGTCTCTGAGTGATAAATCTATCCCTCCAGCATGTCCTATTTATATCCGTGCTAAGGTTTAAGTCGCTTGCTCTAGTGCTTTTGGTGGATTTGGATTTTTTGAGGTGGAGCATGTCCATTAATTCCGGGTTGGACGTGGCCTTGTATGTCAGGCACATGTCACCTCTGAGCAGACGGGATGCGACTGAATAGAGCTGGAGTTTCTTCAATCTGGCAGCATATGACAGATTTTGGAGTCCCTTTATCCTTTTGGTGAGGAACTTTTGGGGTCTCTCCAATTGCTGCAGATGTCGGGTGAGATACATCCCGAATGGGGCATTGTACTCGATCATTGGTCTGATAAGTGAAGAGTACAGGGGAACAATGACCTCACTAGATCTGGATGTGAATCCCTTCATGATCAGGTGGGCAATGTAGAAGGTCTTTCTAAGCACTTTAGCAACGTGAGTGTCAAAAGAAAGGCCACTGTCAACCTGGGTCCCCAGGTCCCTGATAATCTTTTCTGTGCTTAGTGGATTGCCACCTATATGGTAGCTTGGGGTTACCTTGTTTTTCCCGAAGGGTATGACTATACATTTTTTGGCGTTTAACTTCAGGCCATGGCTCTGGCACCAGCTATCTGTTTCCGTGAGTCCCTTCTGAAGGATATCCGTGTCCAATGCACTTTCCACTATGGCGCCCAGTTTGCAGTCGTCTGCAAACTTTGTCAGCCAAAGTCCTCCCATGTTGGCCTGTACCTCTGAGAAGTAGATGCCGAACAATAGGGGGCCAAGGACCGAGCCCTGTGGGACACCACTTGTGACCTGCTTGGAGTCTGACATAGCGCCAGCAACTCTAACCCTGTGGGTTCTGTTCTTAAGCCAGTTTGCAACCCATCTTGTGACATATGGGTTTACATTTAAGCTGGTAAGTTTTTCTACAATACCTGAGTGGGGTATTGTGTCGAAAGCCTTTGCAAGGTCAAGGTAGGCTGTATGGACTGCCTTTCCCTCATCAATGGCCTTGGTGACTGTTTCAAAGAAGTTGACCAAGTTCAAAAGGCATGATCTGCCCTTGACGAAGCCAAACTGGGTCAGGTCCAATGTCTGCAAGTCCCCTATATCTTTGTTTATGAGCTCCATTATGATCCTCTCCATAGCTTTGCAGACTAGACTTGTTAAGCTTATGAGGCGGTAATTACCAGGGTCCGTAGAGGCACCGCCTTTGTGGAGTGGGACCACAGTTGCCGTACGCCACTCCTTGGGCACGTATCCTGTGGTAAGGCTGAGATTAAACAGCTGCCTTATGTGCGGGTTTAATTCCTCATTTAGCTCATGTAGCACACAGCCGGGGACACCATCCGGTCCCATTGATGCTGTGTTTTAGCTTTAGAGAGAGCAGCTTTCACCTGCGCATTTGAGATGTCTGGGAGGCTACACTCCGCTGGGATAGTTATCTCTCCTTTAGGGGAGAGGGGTGAAGTTTGCACTGAACCTGTCTGCCAGTATGTTGGCAATGTCTGTGGCTTCAGTGATTTTGTATCATTTTGGACTAATTCTGAGCATATCTGGGAGTTTCCACCCAGGTTCCTAACATAGCTGAAAAAGGCCTTATGATTGTCCTTTGAATCCATGGCAATTTTTCTCTCAAAATTGGCCTTAGTTGATTTTATGAGTGCTCGTATTTTTTTACTAATAATGATCAGGAGTGACTTCCCTTTTATGGATTTTGTTCTATTATGTAATAGCTTTCTCCTCTTATTGTAAAGTTTGTTAATGGCTGGGGTCCACCAGACTGGATGTTTGCCCTTTGTGGAAAGAGTCTTGGTTTTATTTGGGATTGCCTGATCCATGCAGTCCTGGAGGTGTTCATAGAAGGCATTTGTAAGGGCTTCCGCAGCTTGGGTTGTGGTTTTCACTGGCTCAGGGGCCTTGAAGGATACCACACCAGTCTTGAGTAGTGTGAAGTTTGCTTTAGAGAAGTTCTTCACTGTGGTCTTTTTTGTTTGGGGTGGGGGCCGGATGTGGATTTCCAGTGAGATTAGTTTATGATCAGATCTCACCAATGAGGGATATACTTCCGGTGTGGAGCATTTTGTCCTCATGTTTGTGATAATGACATCTAGTATATTTTCTCCTCTCGTGGGAACAGTGACTAGCTGTTCCATGGCATTTGAATTTATGAACTCCCGGAACCGTTGGGCTAGAAAGTTAGGGCTTGAGTAATGTTCCCAGTCTATATTCGGGTAGTTGAAGTCACCCAATATGATGGTGTTTGGAGATACATTTATACCCTCCAGTGTCTTCAGGAAGGCTGTGTGGGGTTCCTGAGTTTGAGAGGGTGGCCTGTAGCATGCTACAATTTGTAGAGCAGTTTTGCCTATGGTTAGTTGCACCTGGATGGTTTCCGAGCTTAGGCGTTGCCACCAACCTGGAGGTGTGGGTATCCTTTATGAATATGGATACACCCCTCCTTTTGTGGTGTGGTCTGGGTTTTGGGGCCGGAACGCATGATATGAGGTAAAACCTAATAGTGCCGGGTGCTCTCAGGAGCCTTGAACCAGGTTTCAGTTACAGCACAGACATCGATGTTCTCCATACTGAGAAGGGCCTCGAGTGTGTGCATTTTGAGATTTAGACTTCTGGCATTGAGCAGCATTACCCTCAGTTTCTTCCCATTTTTGTTTTCTAGGGTGGTAGGTTTAGAATTTGAGCCTTGCCTAAAAAGGCACTATGGGGTGGCAAGAGCCTTAGCCAATATCCGGAATCCCAGGGTGACAGGTGCAAGCCGTCCCTTGTGAAGCAGCGTGGCTTGTCAAGCATGTCATCCCAGGCAGACAGATACTGGATCCCTTTGAATGACACCAGACATTAAGCCAATTGTTAAAGCTGATCATCTTGTCTCTATATTGTGGCATCATTCTTGGTGAAGGAAGGATACTGCTCAGGGTCAGGGTCATACCTGCCTGGGCTACATAATCAGAGAGCTCCTCTATGTCTCTTTTCATGTAGTCCAGGGAGGTACGCCTCAGGTCGCTCACACCAGCATGGATAATGACTGTGTCATATTTGTACTTGCCGTGGAGTGACCCGAGTGCTTGTGTTATGTGGCGGATTCTAGCACCCGATAGGCAGCTTACTGTGACCCTCTCCTTGTTCAGCCTGGTGAGTGGGACGCCAGTGTGTCTGACTATGGAGTCACCTATGACAAGTATGTTTGGTGTTGTATTTGGCCTTAAGGGCTGTGACTGCTTTGCACACTGATTTTGTGGTTTATGTGTTGCTTGTGGGGTGTCTTGAGGTAGCAGTTGTTTGGGTGTCTGCTTTGGAGGCCTCTGCTGTTTAGGTAAATTTTTACTCAGAGCCTCCGAGTATGTCTTTGTGTGTTTATGTGTTTGATTCAGTGGTGTGGTAGCATTATGTGAGGCTGGTTTAGTGGTGTGTGTAGTTGCCTTCTCCTCCTGTCTGGTCTTGCCAGTCCTGAGTTGAGAGAGCTCAGCCTCCAGTTTGGCTAAATAGCTGCATCTCTCGCAAGTATTTGTGTTATGTGGGAGGAGGAGAGGGTTGTCTGTGTACATGAGGCAGTTATAACATTGCCTCAAGATTCCCAGATTCACCAGCTGGACCGGAGAGGAGATTGACAACTGACCTTTGGACATGCTAGAATAATATTGGGAATTCTTAATAATTGAAAACAAGGGCCAGTGGGGAGTGAGGGTGTAGTGCTTTTAATTTTTAGTGCTGACTTATATAATTGCTTTAGTGAGCAAGTGCCAGGTAACTTGAGCGCAATGTGTTACAAGTAACTAAATGCAAAAACGACAAACAGTAACTTTCTTTCAAGTGAAACAAGGAAATAAGTACAGTAAGCAATGCAGATATCACTAGTGATCCACAGAAGCGCTGAGAAGCCGCGTATTAGGTGGAATTAGCGTTCCAGGGAAATAACAAATAAACAAACAACAAGCATATAAACAAAGCTAGATTCAGCAGGCCTGGATCTAGTCTATGCTACAGCAAACAAGGTGTACCAATTTCAGTAAGATACAGTTCAAATATTCAGGCACTATAAACCTTTAACCAGAAATTCCCAGCTCAGAAGGGCAGAGTCCAGCCTCTTCTCCCACAAGAGTGCAGACCACGAACCTTCTTAATGTAAAATAACTGGCCTGAAGCCCAAGTGCTTAAACCAGAACTAATACACTTGGACACTGGGCTCTCAATCAGCAGTTCCCAACTTAGAAGGATGAAAGCTACCTTTCCTGCCACCACAGTGCTTGCCACAAACCTTCCTAATGTAAAACAACTGGTCTGAAGCCCAAGTGCTTAATCCAAAAGACTTAGAATGATAGCTACACTTTAATCAAGTTACAACCAAGCAGTAATAAATACAATTGAATACTTTAGGGAATGTCTGGATTAGTGCTCAAGTTACACAAACAAAGCTAGATCCAGCAGGCCTGAATCCAGTCTATGTCACAGCAAACAAGGCGCACCAACTTCAGTAAGAAGCAGTTCAGATATGCATGCACTATAAGCCTTTAAACAGAAATTCCCAGCTCAGAAGGGCAGTGTCCAGCCTCTCCTCCCACAAGAGTGCAGACCACAAACCCTCATGGATACAATTTAAAAATTTAAAGCTATTCATAGATTTTCATATGAATGCAAAGAGCAAAATGGAAACATTATAGATTTGATACAACACCATAGGGTATTGGCAGAGGAGAAGAAAAACAAGCAATTACACCTGCATTAAAGGAAAACTCCACCTTCTCCTACAGGTTAACTCAATCCGTACGTTTTTTCTTTACAGTATGGTTCCAGGATTGTGTGGGTACTGAAAACTTGTTTGTACTTTATAAAACTTTTATTTCCTTGCCTTGGCATCAAAGGAAGGGAAAGAACAGACACTTTTTTAAGCTTAACTTCTCACATAATTTGCTGAGGAATTTGTCTACACCTGCACAACATACCACATACACAGAGACATCTGCAGTCAGGTACTGCTGACAATTGGGTAATTTGTCAGAGCTGAGCAACTGTTTTAAAAATGACCGAGATATGTAAAACTATTGCTACTGTCTTTATTTCAGGCAGGAGAACTTACACTGATTCACAGCTGCTTCCAATGTAGTTTGCCTTTCATAGCAAAACAGAGAAATTAGATCAGTCAGTAGTTCAAAGGCAGTTGTCATCTGTTTTGATAGTTTTACATAAGCAGCATCATAGTATTGAAACGCTAAGCTTTAAATTTTAAATGTTTGTTGTTCATGCAGTCACCAGTTAATATTTCCATACCGGATCCGTCGAGGCCCAGGTTAACAATGACCGCCACCAGTACTGTTAGCCAACAGGGTGCTGGCGGAAATTGGGCTACTGTTGGCCGAAGGAGGAGAAGAGGTGGAAGGCATGGCCGAAGGCAGGAAGAGAGGAGAAAGGCTAGGACTGTGGTAGTGAGGGTTGGAACTTTGAATGTTGGCAGTATGACTGGTATAGGGAGAGAGCTAGCTGATATGATGGACAGAAGGAAGGTTGGTATATTGTGTGTGCAAGAGACCAGATGGAAGGGGAGTAAGGCTAGGTGTATTGGTGGTGGGTTCAAATTGTTTTATCATGGTGTGGATGGGAGGAGAAATGGAGTAGGAGTTATTCTGAAGGAACACTATGCGAAGAGTATTTTGGAGGTGAAAAGGGTGTCGGATAGAGTGATGTTTATGAAGCTGGAAATTGATGGTGTAATGATTAATGTTGTTAGTGTATATGCTCCACAAGTTGGGTGTACAATGAATAAGAAAGAAAAATTTGGGAGTGAATTGGATGAAGTGGTGATGACTGAACCCAAGGGTGAGAGAGTGGTGATTGCAGCCGATTTCAATGGGCATGTAGGTGAAGGGAACAGTGGGGATGAGGAAGTGATGGGTAGGTATGGTGTTAAACAAAGGAATGCAGAAGGTCAGATGGTAGTGGACTTTGCGAAAAGGCTGGACATGGCTGTGGTGAATACATATTTTAACAAGAGGGAGGAGCATAGGGTGACATACAAGAGTGGAGGAAGATGCACACAGGTGGATTATATCTTATGTAGGAGGGCCAGTTTGAAGGAGATTGGAGACTGTAAAGTGGTGACCGGAGAAAGTGTAGTTAGGCATAGGATGGTGGTTTGTAGGATGACGTTGGTGATCAAGAAGAGGAGGAAGAGTGTGAGGGCAGCACCAAGGATTAAATGGTGGAAATTGAAAAAGGGTAATTGTGAGGTGGAGTTCAGGGATGAGGTAAGACAGGCACTGGGTGGCAGTGAAGAGTTACCAAATAGCTGGGTAACTACAGCAGAGCTAGTAAGGGAGACAGCTAGAAAGGTGCTTGGTATCACATCGGGACAGAGGAAGGATGACAAGGAGACATGGTGGTGGAATGAGGAAGTACAGAAAAGTATACAGGCAAAGAGGTTGGCAAAGAAGAAGTGGGATTGTCAGAGAGATGAAGAAAGTAGACAGGAGTATAAGGAGATGAGGTGCATGGCAAAGAGAGAGGTGGCGAAGGCTAAGGATAAGGCATATGAAGAGTTGTATGAAAGGTTGGACACTAAGGAGGGAGAAAAGGACTTGTACTGATTGGCTAGATAGAGGGACCGACCTAGGAAAGATGTGCAGCAGGTAAAGGTAATAAAGGATATTAAGGGGCGGCGCAGTGGTGCAGTGGTTAATGCTGTCGCCTCACAGCAAGAGGTTCTCCGGTTCAATTCTCGGCTGGGGTGCCTTCTGTGTGGAGTTTGCATGTTCTCCCTGCGTTCGCATGGGTTTCCTCCGGGTACTCCGGTTTCCTCCCACATTCTAAAGACATGCTTCTGGAGCATTTCTCCCTGGGCCTCCGCTGAAAACAGGATCTGTGGAACCTAGTCGGGCATTCCCGGTCAACAAATGTTAAATAAATAAATAAATAAAAATAAATAATGAGGGAATCATACTCACAAGCGAGGAGAGTGTGTTGAGGAGATGGAAAGAGTACTTTGAGGGGTTGATGAATGAAGAGAATGAGAGGGAGAGAAGGTTGGATGATGTAGGGATAGTGAATCATGAAGTACAATGGATTAGCAAGGAGGAAGTAAGGATAGCTATGAAGAGAATAAAGAATGGAAAGGCTGTTGGCACAGATGACATACCTGTGGAAGCATGGTGGTATTTAGGTGTGAAATGGCAGTGAAGTTTTTAACCAGATTGTTTAATGAAATCTTAGAAAGTGAGAGGATGCCTGAGGAATGGAGAAAAAGTGTTTTGATACCGATTTTTAAGAATAAGGGTGATGTGCAGAGCTGTAGTAACTACAGAGGGATTAAATTGATCAGTCACAGCATGAAGTTATGGGAAAGAGTAGTGGAAGCTAGGTTAAGAAGGGACGTGATGATTAGTGAACAGCAGTATGGTTTCATGCTGTGGAAAGAGCACTACAGATGTGATGTTTGCTCTGAGAGTGTTGATGGAGAAGTACAGAGAATGTCAGAAGGAGTTGCATTGTGTTTTTGTAGACTTAGAGAAAGCATATGACAGGGTGCCTAGAGAGGAGTTGTGGTTTTGTATGAGGAAGTCAGGAGTGTCAGAGAAGTATGTAAGAGTGGTACAGGATATGTACGAGTGTAGTGTGACAGCGGTGAGGTCTGCAGTGAGAGTGACGTATGTGTTTAAAGTAGAGGTGGGGTTACATCAAGGATCAGCTCTGAGCCCTTTCTTATTTGCAATGGTGATCGACAGGTTGACAGACGAGATCAGACAGGAGTCCCCATGGACTATGATGTTTGCAGATGACATTGTGATCTGGAGTGAGAGTAGGAAACAGGTGGAGGAAACCCTGGAGAGATGGAGATATACTCTAGAGAGAAGAGGAATGAAGGTCAGCAGGATTAAGACAGAATATATGTGTGTGAATGAGAGGGAGGATAGAAGAATGGTGAGGATGCAAGGAGTAGAGGTGGCAAAGGTGGATGAGTTTAAATACATGGGGTCAACAGTTCAGAGTAACGATGAGTGTGGAAGAGATGTGAAGAAGAGAGTACTGGCAGGATGATGTGGGTGGAGAAGAGTGTCAGGAGTAATTTGTGACAGACGAGTAACTAAGAGTGAAAGTGAAGGTCTACAAGACAGTAGTGAGACTGGCTATGTTATATGGGTTGGAGACAGTGGCATTGACAAAAAGGTAGGAGTTTGAGCTGGATGTGGCAGAGTTAAAGATGTTAAGATTGCACTGGGTGTGACGAGGATGGACAGGATTAAGAATAAGTATATTAGAGGGTCAGCCCAGGTTGGAAGGTTTGGAGAGAAAGCCAGAGAGGCAAGATTACGTTGGTTTGGACATGTGCTGAGGAGGGATGCAGAGTATATTGGGAAAAAGATGCTAAGGATGAAGCTACCAGGTAACAGGAAAAGAGGAAGGCCTCAGATAAGGTTTATGGATGTGGTGAGAGAGGACATGCAGGTGGTTGGTGTGACAGAGCAAGATGCAGAGGACAGGAAGAAATGGAAACAGGTGATCCGCTGTGGTGACCCCTAACGGGAACAGCCGAAAGATGATGTTTATACTACTGTACATTTTAAGATGATTTAAATGTAATATCAAAGACGTCTGTGACATTTAGAGAAAAGCCAGAACATATTTTTTCTTGTAATTTGGTAAAGTATTGACGTGTTTACCATTTTCTTGGTCTACCACAAAAGGACAAAAACTACCCAAATCAGGACTCTCTGCAGGAAGTGAGACAGGTGACAACCGTATCAACTGGCCTCAAACATATGTCCTATGCAGCCCAACTGGAAAATCTCCAGCTGTACTCAGTGGCATATCCCTTACTCAGAGGTGAACTCTGCCTGACTTACAAAGCCATGTCCAACTCAGAATTGATGGACATGCTCCACCTAAAAATTTCAAGTCACTGCGAGCCACTTGCTCTAGTTAGCTAAACCTCACCACAACAATACATAGAACATGCTGGAGGGATAGATTCCTATCACAGAGACCCCCCATGCTTTGGAACAAAATTCCTAACTACATTAGGCAGAGCCCCTCACTAACACTCTTCAAGAGAAACCTTGACGAGTGGATGGGTAACAGAAAATACACCCCTGGGATCACTTCATTGGCTCTGCTTGACAGAGGATCAGTTAATTAATCAATGGGGCGGCGAAAGCTGACACACAGTGGCTAGGCTTATAAATGCCCTTGGGCAGATAGCCTAGTACCTACCTGTGAACCTATGAACTAGGTGCACTGATACTGTTTATAAGAAGGTCTTTTATGTTTTCTTGTGAGATCCTTCCAGAAAAGGATGCATATCTGGTGCACAGATCCCTTGGGAAGAGACATTTTCCACTGACTTTGAGTCAGTCCTTACACAAGTGGAGTGCATGAGTATTTTCTAGTCAACAAAGGAAATGTAACAGTTGATGGAAATCATGATGTACAGCTAAATTTATTTTAGTTTACATATGCTATGCACACTTTCATTAAAACATCAGGAAAGGGAAATCTGAAGTACTTTAACTAGCTATCTATATAAATGAATGAATGAAAATAAAAATCTCCACTGCTGGCATTAGGGAACAAAATTACTTTCAAATCCTTTCCTTTCCAGTAGTATATGTATCTTATGCATGAAACTGCAAGGATCCCTCAGACCAGTGACAGTTTTGACACCTGAGGGAAAAGTATTGAGGGAGAGGACTGTCAATTTAAAGAGATACTTTGACAAAAACCTGTAATTTAGCTACTTTTTTTGGTTACAGCTAACTCCTTAGTATACTGTAAAACAAGCCCTGAGACCAACACAAATGAGGATCATTCAAAAATTAAAGAACCAGTCCTATTACAGAAGGTATATACAATGGCAGAGACTGACCCTAATCCCATTATATGTCAATGGCATGGGAATACACTAATTTTTCCTTATGTCTAGTATAACTTATATAAATCAGACTTGAAATGGATTATGGGAAAGAGACACACCTCTCAACCTGTTGAGTAAGAAATCTGGACAAAGCCATAAATAAAAGTGGAACAAATGGCCAAAAATAGGGACATTCTTTAAAATATTGCACTTACAAATTTAAAATGTTGATAGAATAACAGGTTTTGCTTTATCATGAATTTTCTGAAGGGTATGAAATCTGAAATTCAAATGTCTGTCATTATTTTCTAACTTCAGTCTTTAATAATTTGCCTCTAATTTTCCAGAAAACCATAATTTTATGAAAAATGGACCAAAAATATGAGGGAAAAATCTCGACATTCAGAGAAAATGTATACAGTTGAGAGGTATGGAAAGAAAAAGGCTTGAAGAAAAAAATTGTAATTGATATGGCAATAGTATTTGCCATTTCAGTTATTTTTATTGTAAATTATTAATTCATTATCAGTTGGTAGCAGTTTCACAGTAAACATTAAAATTCTGTAAGAATCAGAGCGATTTTGAGGTATTAAAATAGCTCAGAAAACAAAGAATGAAAAATATTTTTTAGTTCTAAGGTGGAATCTTCCTTTAAATTCAATAATGGATTTAAAATACTGCATACAGAGATTTTTTATAAAATCTATTTAGAGAAGGTGGTGTAGAAAACATAGTTTTATTAAAATGGATAAAATTAAAGATGGATAAATATGCCAAGGTTAGAGGTAGATGAGACTAATTAGTAACAGCTAGGATCGGAGGAGATGAGATAAAAATGGTGATGTATAACCAAGCTACAGGAACATCCCCAGGAATAGTTGGTATTCTTGTGGAAGGTTAGAAGTTAGGAGGGGAAAAAGTGATAAAGATATGGAAGGTTTTGTTTAACAGTATTTTAAGAGGAGGAGAAGTAGCAACATCCTGAAAGAAAGCAGTGGTAGTAATACCTAAAGAGGGTAAAGATCCATCAGATCCAGCTTCATATAGATCCATTTCAATTCTAAACCATAATCATAAAGTGGTTATGTCTATAATGGCTAAAACAATGGCAAAACTGATGCCAAAATTGATAGATGTGGATCAATGTGGTTTTGTGGAGGGGCGGCAAACATTTAACAACTTTAACAGAATGTAGATGATCCAGAGGGAAACAGAATGTAAGAAAATACCATTATTGTTGGTAAGTCTTGATGCAGAAAATGCATTTGACAGAGTAAGCTGTAACATTATGAGCAGGGCAATGGAAGCATTTGCATTCTCTGATAAAATTATAGGGTTGATTAGGATGATATATGAGAAATCAGAGGTGAAAATTAAAGTGGATGGGTTCTCTGATAATTTCTGTTTGAGCAGAGGACCTAGGCAGGGGTGTCCTCTTTCCCCTTTGTTATTTGCATTATATTTAGAACCATTGGCAAAGAAAATAAGAGACTCAGACATTCAAGGGTATAACTGGTATGGTAGTCAAGAAAAGCTGGCTCTATTTGTAAATGATATTATTTTATACCTGATAAAACCAGAAAAAGGACATTACAATGTTGTGGAACATATTAAGACAGTTTCAAATCTTTTCAGGATACAGAATAAATAAAACTAAAACAAAGGTAATAGTGGTAAATTATGTACACACACACACAAATTGGTTCAGCAATATCCATATTTATGGGGACATGGTAAAATAGTACATTTAAATACGCTTAAATATGGGTATTGCTGAACCAATTTGTGTGTGTGTATGTGTGTGTGTGTGTGTGTGTGTGTGTGTGTGTGTGTGTGTGTGTGTGTGTGTGTGTGTAATTTAGGAGCTAAGGATATGTAAGAAAAGACCAAACAAAATATAATACAAAAACTGAGAAATTGGAAGTTCTTTTATATGGCTGTGGATAGTAAGATACAAGCAGTTAAAACATTTTTAGTCCCTTTAGTCTTAAACACAGCTCATGCATCTTTTTATCAACCAGAGGAGAAGTTCTGGCTGGCAATTAATAAAGAGCTGAAAGGTTTTGTCTGGGAGGGGAAGACAGTAAGAGTCATGTGGGATAACCTGATTCTTCCAGGAGAATAAGGCAGATTGGTATTGCTCAATTTGAAGGGGTATTTCAGAGCTACACAGTTAAGGCACATATATATATAGCACAAGTAGAAACCCATAATTCAAAGTGGAAAGGGATGATGATGAAACAGAGGGGAAGCTCAATAAATTGAGAGAGACTGGGATTTTGGATGCAGAACTTTATGGAGAATAACAATAATCATACAGAATATTATATTCATAAAGTAGCAGAAAGTATTCTAAGAACTAAGCCAACATGAGAATGGAGAAAGGAGGTTCTGCTGATAGGGATGACAGAAACTAGGGAAACAGACAACAGGCAAGAGGGAGCTAGAATTTTTTGGAGAAAACTGACAAATAAACCAAGGTATTGGGAGCAAATAATTAGACAGGCAAAGTAATAGACTGGAAAAATGCCAAGATTGTATTTGGACTACAGGTTACAGATTGATTAGTAATAAGAAGTATGGTTTCATGCCAGGAAAGTGCACTACAGATGCGATGTTTGCTCTGAGAGTGTTGATGGGGAAGTACAGAGAAGGTCAGAAGGAGTTGCATTGTGTCTTTGTGGATTTAGAGAAAGCATATGACAGGGTGCCTAGAGAGGGATTGTGGTATTGTATGAGGAAGTTGGGAGTGTCAGAGAAGTATGTAAGGGTGGTGCAGGATATGTACGAGGGTAGTGTGACAGCGGTGAGGTCTGTGGCAGGAATGACAGATGCGTTTAAGGTGAAGGTGGGATTACATCAAGGATCAGCTCTGAGCCCTTTCTTATTTGCAATGGTGATGGACAGGTTGACAGACGAGATCAGATAGGAGTCTCCGTGGACTATGATGTTTGCAGATGACATTGTGATCTGTAGTGAGAGTAGGGAACAGGTGGAATGGAGAGGTGGAGATATGCTCTAGAGAGAAGAGGAATGAAGGTCAGCAGGACTATGACAGAATATATGTGTGTGAATGAGAGGGAGGATAGAGGAATGGTGAGGATGCAAGGAGTAGAGGTGGTGAAGGTGGATGAGATTAAATAATTGGGATCAACAGTTCAAAGTAATGGTGAGTGTGGAAGAGAGGTGAAGAAAAGATTACAGGCAGGATGGAGTGGGTGGAGAAGAGTGTCAGGAGTGATTTGTGACAGACGAGTACCGGTAGGAGTGAAAGGGAAGGTCTACAAGAGTTCAGTGAGACCAGCTATGTTATATGGGTTGGAGACAGTGGCATTGACAAAAAGGCAGGGGTTAGAGCTTGATGTGGCAGAGTTAAAGATGTTAAGATTTGCACTGGGTGTGACAAGGGTGGACAGGATTAGGAATGAGTATATTAGAGGGTCAGCCCAGGTTGGAAGGTTTGGAGACAAAGCCAGAGAGGCAAGATTACGTTGGTTTGGACATGTGCTGAGGAGGGATGCTGATTATATTGGGAAAAAGATGCTAAGGATGAAGCTACCAGGTAACAGGAAAAGAGGAAGGCCTAAGATAAGGTTTATGGATGTGGTGAGAGAGGACATGCAGGTGGTTGGTGTGACAGAGCAAGATGCAGAGGACAGGAAAAAATGGAAACAGATGATCCGCTGTGGTGACCCCTAACGGGAACAGCCAAAAGAAGATGATGATGATGATGATGATGTTAGAGATTGCCTTCCCTATCAAGGATTGATATCAGAGTATAGGCAAAGACAAAGAAATGGGGGGGGTCCTAAAAGAAAAAACACCATCGGTAAAGTTTTTAATAGAATCTAGAACAGAAGCTGCTATTAAAAAAGGAATGATTAGTAGAGCATAGAAAATATTGCATGATAACTATAAGAATCAATCAGAGGAGCTTAGAAAGGATTAAGACAGATTGGATAAGCAATTCACAAAGAAACAATGGGGGATATATGTTTGTCTCTCAAGTATGCAACAAAATTTATAAGATTTAGGATTTTTGCTTGGAAATGTTTACATAGATATTTTTATGCCCCAAGTAGACTCCAGATAATTTTTCCAGGTAGAGAGGAAATTTTGGAGGTTTGATGGGGAAGGAATTGATAATTGGGAATGTATTTTCTGGGAGTTTAATGAGAAGGCAGACTTTAATGATTCCCTGCAGACTACTCTATCAGAGATACTGGGTGAGCAAATTAGTGTAGCTAGGAAATTATTTTTCTCAGCTAGGATGCAGAATCGAAACTGTGTGTTAAGGCTTTGCTGAGTCTAATTATGGTGGTTGCCAAAAAAGCAGTTACTAGAAAATGGAAATCAAAGTCTATAAACAAACTGTCCTAGAAGTAGTGAATATAGTAACAGAGACAAAACAACTGGAATTGGGATCTCTAGAAAAGGGACGGAGCAAATTACATAGGAAAAATAGGAACTATGGGAACAATACATACAGGGGAGGAATGAGGTTTAAAAGAGGGCAGAATCTGAATGAGCCATGTGATGTTTGAATAACTTTGAGTGGGTAGATTGTAAGTGATGGATAATGTTTGCAACTAAAATTGTGTCAGTAGGGTCTGTGATGTAAAATACTTGCAGCCGGGACTGTGTCAGTATGGTTTCATTTATATAAATGTATGACGGCCAATATCATAGGTGATAATTTAATAAAGATGATTCTTGTTAAAAAAAAAACAAAAAAAGATAGAAAAAGGTTAAAAAAATAAAGATACAAAAAAGTTATGATAGTATGTACAGAGGTCATGTGGAGGACAAATAGTAGGTTATTAGATATATGTTAGAGAGAATCGAAACTGAAATGGAGAAGATGAAATGATGGAAGTTGTGAAGGAAGGTAGGTGGTGGGTGTAAAGACAAAAAAAATCTAGTAAGTTAGAGGTGACAGGAACACAGCCAAGTTTGAAAGAAATGTTTTTTAAGAAGAATTTTAAAACTAGCCAGATTTGGGGTATGCTTTAAATGGAGAAGGATTACATTCCTTAATTTAAAGGCATAGAATAAAATGAGTCTCCTGCTGAGTTTTTCTATTTGGTAAACAGAAGGCGTGATTGAGAAGTGGATCATAATGGTCTTATTGGTGAATAGTTTGATAATGTGTTTTGAAGGGCGGGATGGTTGTTAGGTTGATATTGTAGGGTATGAGCTGTAATTAGTTGGGAAACGGTTAGGTGATTTGACAGTTCTAGCCATTTCAATGTTTTTACTGCATGAAAATGATGAGAATAGAATGGAAAGTTAATGGCAAATGTTCCAAGTTTATTCTAGAATGTACTTAGATTTAATAGCAGGTTAGATTTAAGGTTAGTAAGAATGGGGAACACGTATAATAGTGAAGGAAGAAGGCAAGCAGTTAATACGTTTTTTCTTATATTATTTGTAAGGTATATTTGATTCAATGTAATGTCCTGAGTTTCTGATTGTTTTTATTACACAAGCTATATGGTCATCATATTTCAGGTTATCGTCTATTATAACACCTAACAGTTTGGTTCTGGATACTACTTCCATTGGGGTGTTGTTGATAGAGGTGATGGAAAAGGATTGTTTAAGTTCAGAGCTAGTTTTAGGTGTGAAGACCGTAAGTTTTGTTTTGTTAGGGTTGAGAAGAAGCTGTGAGTTATAAAGCTAAGTTTCATTAGAGGAGAAAGAGTCTTGCGTAATTGTTTTGTAATAGAGAGAGGGTAGGGGCAGATCAGATAAGAGTGGAGACATCTCCATATTAAATAATTTAGGCATTTTTGTAAGCCTTGTGAAAGGAAAGAGGAGTAGGATTGATGCCACTTGACTGATTGCTGTCTGTCGGAATGATAGTTATGAGACCAGGCTATTATGGCGTGAAAGAGGTGAAGTGTGGAGAGCTCATTAAGTAATTGTTGCTGAGGAACAGTTTTTAAAGCTTTAGATACGTCTAGGAAAATGGATGAAACATGTTGGCCCTTATTCCTTTCCTTGTTGACGTTGTTATTAACGCTAAGAAGGGCAGTTGTGGTAGTGTGTTTAGGTCAAAAGCCATGTTGTGTATTTGTGATGAAATTGTTAGAATTTAGGTAATTCATAAACGGGGTGTGTGTACATCTTTCAAGGATCTTGTTCAGTGGGGAAAGAATGACTATAATTTGATTGAAAAATCAGTGACAGTACCATCTTTATGTAAAGGAATAATGTAGGATAATTTCTAGATGTTAGGGATTGTACTTTCATTTAAGGTGCGATTAATGAAAATGGAAATGGGATATGCCATTAAGTATCCTGAGGGTAGATTATCAGCAGCTAAAGTTGTGGCCTTTAATTTTTGTAAGTGTCTTCTGATAGAAGATGTGGGTACTGGTTGGAGGGAGAAGAGGGTGCTCTAGGTATCAGGAATTAAAGGAATATTAACACTGGAAGGATTCCTTTTAAGTAGCTTGAGGACAGTTTGAATGAAGTGAGTATTGAGTTGGTTGGCTTTTGACTTGGAGCTATTATTATTTTCGGGAGTTGGTGTGGCAGACTGTCCTGGTTTGAATTGTTTATTAATAGATTTCCAGAACCATTTGGGGTTATTAAGATGTATTTGTTGTAGGTTGAGGTCTTCACTTTGTTTATAATTTTTTTATTTTTCACTTTGCTGTGTTTCTTAAATTGACAAAATGTTTCAAGAGCTGTTTGGGTTTTATTTTGCAGCCAGGTTTTCCGTGTCTTGTCTCTTTGTAACATAATTTGCTTATTTTCTCTAGTAAGCCATGAGGCAGGGTTTGAATTTACTCCATTTGACCTAGACAGGATTTGCTGATTTAATATACTAAGAAAAGAAGAGTTGAAATATGCAGCAGCATTATTAAGTGACATGGTTTTTCGAGGTGTCCAATTACATTTTTGAAATGTCTAGGAAAAAGATTTTTTATTGAAGGAAGATAAGTTGCATACTTTGTTGTAGGTGATTTTCTTGTCATGGCTGGTATAATGTTTAAGGGCAAATGTGGTCAAGTGGACACTTATAATGTCTGGTAAGCAGCTAGAGGTGTGGATCTCATTTGGATTGTTAGTGAGTATCCAGTCGAATATTGACTACTGCCTACTACTTCTTTTGTCTACTCTAGTGGAAGTATTTATGATTTGAGAAAATCCATACAGATTAATTGGGTGAGATTCTAGGTAAATTTTGCAAGATTTTCAGTCAATGTTAAGTCTTCCAATACTTTCATAAATGATATTATGATTAAACCAGCTAAGTATAGCTTCAGATGTTGTTGTATTGTTGCCTGGTGGGATACAGAGTACCATATTTTTTGGTTGTATAGTTTTAGTAAAGATATTAGTATATCTGCATTATGGAAGTGGAGAATGTTATTAGGATAGGGTAAAATTACAAATTAGTTTTTAATTACAATAGCAACTCTCTCTGCTCAAGCCTGAGGATATTGTACCCAGGAGGTAGTATTTGTTGATTTTTAATTTCTTTTTTTAATCAAGTTTCAGTGGTAATGAGTATATCAAGGGTATGCTGACTAATACAAGCATGTAGGTTACACATTATATTTGTAAGATTTCTTAGGTTTGCATTTAATAATAGAATGTTAGAGCTGTTTAGAAATGCAGGAAAAGAGACATTTGGATTGGAAGAAGTGGCATTATAGGGATAATTTGTCTCTGGGCCTGTTTTTTTCTTTTTTGTGAATGTCACCGCACAGTGATAATGAGTTATAATTTTGATAATCAGAGTATCAGAGATAAACATTTTTTTTTTTAAATATATTTGAAAGATCATTTAGGGTAAAGGACTTAATAAGAAGTACTTTAAGTATTTTGATGGAGTTATATTCATGAAGGTATCTGTAAGAGAAGAGGTAGTGTAGGAAAGACTGGAAGAGTTTGTGTGAGATACTTTGGAGAATGATGGCTGAGTGAACAGTATAGCATCAGAATTTGTAGGGGGTGCAGTTTTATTAGAGAAGCTAGAATAGATAGGGTGACCAAATCAAGAATATTGGAAATTGAGTGGTTAGAAAGTGAATGTGGGTGGAGTTTCAATAGGTGAATTGTATATGTGGAAGTAGTATAAAAAAGGATTGATTTGATTGCTGGAATTGGAAAAACAGGTGTGGTATGAAAGTAAAATGAGATGTGATTGGAGGATAAGATAGATGGAAACTAAAATGTAGTGGTAGGTAGGAAAGGGTGTGTTTTGTAAGTGGGAGTATAAAGGTAGTATTTTAGGTCCTCTATTGTTCTCTATTTTCATTAATGAACTTCATCTAGCTACTCCACTAACAACTTGCATTCAATATGCAGATGACACTACTATCATTTACTCAGCCTCAACACAGACAGAACTTCACTCTCTCACACAAAAAAAACCTTCACAACCATAGAGCAATGGTTCTCTAATCATTGTCTTCTCCTCAACCCCAAGAAAACCAAACTCTTGCTCTTTTCACCCACCCACTTGTCTTCCTCTATCCATTTTACGCTGACATCTGATAATGGGACCATTATCTCTCCTGACCAAACAACAAAACTCTTGGGTATTACTATTGACAATCAATTGAAATTTGACTACCATATTAACCTTACAATAAAATCTACCAACAGAAAGCTAGGCTCTCTCTACAGAATCAAATATTTTCTTACTCCTGAAGCCAGAACTACAATAGCTAGAACCCACTTAATCTCAACCCTATTATATGCTTCCTCCATATACACAAATCTTTCTAAGCATAATCTTAACAAACTTGCTACCTCATATAATAACATTGCCAGATTTGCAACTGCCTCTCCATATAGAACTCATCATTGTTTAAATCTTAAAAAACTTGGGTGGCTGGAACTACCCCACCTTATACAATACTATCAACTCACTATTGCCCATAATGCCCTACATCACCCCAACAACACTCCAATACTCTCCACCCTCATAACACCCTATAACAATCAGAGGTACCTACGCTCCACTAACAAAATACTGGTCCAAACCTCCCTATCTAAAAACTCAGCAGGTGACTCCACCTTTTCCAACTCAGTTGGCAAAATATGGAACAAGCTACCACAAGACCTCACAACCCTAACTTCACTCTCCCTATTTCAAACTAAACTAAAATTCTTCCTAAATAACCATTGGCTATGTTCATGTAATAACTCTGGTTAGCTATCTCTTTTTTTTCCTTTTTTATCTGATTCCTTAACAACCTCTCTCTTTCTTCTTATCTACAAACTCTAGCAGAGTATTTAATGTTCATCATCTTTTTCTTTTTTTTACCATCCTAATGATTTTAGATTGTACTCAAAAGTCTATACAACCTGTTTGCAGGTTTATTGCATATGTTTTTTTTTCCTATTATTGTATATTCATGTATATCTTGATATTGTTAAGTAGTATGTAGTGGAGCTTTTCTCCCCGGGCCTCCACTGAAAATGGACATGTATCCAGTTGGACTAGCCCGGTAAACAAATGTAAAATAAAATAAATAAAAATAAAAATAAAAAGTATTAGAGGATATGGGTGGGAATTGGGGATAGGGTACTGGAGCATAGTGGGCCCAGTCATAATGATTGTGAAAAGAGCAGGTTGGTGTGATAAAAAAAATCTGTTCTTTGTGAAGGCCAATACACTGCTAACTGTAGACTCCACATAAGAATTGCTGAGTTACTGAAAATGAATTGAAAGAAGTGTACATGTAAGACTATGAAGAGGTAATACACTGACTGCCTTAATATATTCCAATTTTCACTCTATTTAGTCAATTGAATTTGTAAAAGAAATATTCATACAGCAAATGATTACTCAAGATCTCATTCTAGCAGTAGAAATGGGTTATTTAAATGGTCAGCCTTCCAACAACTGAAAGTATTTACAGATAATTTATTTTAAACATTTGAGTCTTTTTATAATTCCTACAAATTATTGCTAATCCTGTAAGTAGACCGACAGTGTGTTATTCAGTACAGGGCTTTTCTGCACACTGAAATCGGTTGCCACTGGTTCATTAAAATCCTGGAATAGTGTTTAAATATGTAGAGAAAAACAGAGAAGGTTAAAGATTTAGGGTATAAACTGACTGACCGTTTAAAGATGGAACTAAAAGTACAGACTTCTTACTCATTCAAAAAATATCCTTGAAGGCCCAGCTCTGTCCTTAGGACTAGATGGATTGTCATATGGATTTTTGTAATGTACCAGTGTTTTCTTATAATTCTAGTAACTGTTTCTATGAAGAGGGCATATCTTGTCATAAAATATATATTCTCCTTTTATCAACCTTTTGACTTTGATGTGAAGAAAGGCTCTTACCTCCTTTCCACTTCTTTAGGAACTGCCATAAGTGGAGATTCTATTATCTGATCCTATTCTCCAAGCCATCACTTTTTTGCCATAGAATGTTTGTTTTTCTTTTCTGGTTAAGGAATGCAGCATGATGCTCTCTGACCATGGCAACCATTTTGTCATACCTCTCCCTCATTCACTGCTATGTCTAGCTCAGTCATTCAGCTGTAGTTTCCTGCTCACCAGTCTTGAACAATAATAATTTTAAATGTCAGGGCCTGCTAAAGTGGTTGCCGTGGTCAGAGAGTGGGAGGTTGGCATAACAGTTATGGTATTTGCTTTACAAACATAAGGTGCAGGGTTTGATTCTCACATGGGATAATTGGCTAGGCTTAAAATTACTCACAAGGACAGCTAGCCTAGTAGTAATCTATGAACCTATGAGACTGAATGGCTGAAGAATGGATTTACATATATCAATTCTGAGATGGCCATGTCCCAGAATATTCCCTTTTCTCCAAAGTATGGTGATCTTGGAGTTGGTATATATAAGTTCAGGGTTCGGGAGGCTTGCCCCCCACATCAGAGGGGTTGCAGGGGGGCTTGCCCCCCTGCAATGAAGTAGTTTAAAGAAGAGCAATCTTTGAGATTCACTATTTTCCTGGGTTTTCTGTATTTTTAACCTGTAAGCCCCTCAAATGTATAACTACCCTCTTCAAGGACCAGCAATTTTCTGATTTTAATTTTGTACTGCAACTTACCCTTCAGTGATTCTTTCACCTTGGACTTTTGTTGTCTATCCTAAGGAATACTGCTCAGATTTTCTAGTTAAAGTAATAACTAGTATCACAGTTTATACAAAATAATCCCATCTTGACTGTGGGGTGAGATAGCGCTCTTGACTCAACCTGCTGTTTTTTGCCAGTGCCTCACTAATATCTCATAGGTTCATAGGTTCATATGTAGGTACTAGGCTATCTTCCCAAAGGCATTTATAAGCCTAGCCAGAATGTGTTGGCTTTCGCCACCTCCTTAGATTAGTAACCTGTGCCTCTGTCCAGCAGAGCCCTGAAGTGATCCCCGGGGTAAACTTTGTTTCCCATCCACTCATCAAGGTTTCTCGAAGAGTGTTAGTGAGGAGCTCTGCCTAATGTAGATTGGAATCTTGTTCCAAAGCATGGGAAGTCTCTGGGATGGGAATCTATCCCTCCAGTATGTCCTATTTATTGTTGTGGTGAGGTTTAGATCCCTAGCGTATGTGGCTCGAGGGGATATGGTTTTATTTAGGTGGAGCATGTCCATCAATTCTGGGTTGGACATGGCCTTGTATGTCAGGCAGAGATCACCTCTGAATAGGCGGTATGCAACCGAGTACTCTGTCCAGCAGAGCCACTGAAATGATCACCGGGGTAAACTTTGTTTACCATCCACTCATCAAGGTTTCTCTTGAAGAGTGTTAGCGAGGAGCTCTGCCTAGTGTATATTGGAATCGTGTTCCAAAGCATGGGAAGTCTCTGGGGCAGGAATCTATCCCTCCAGTACATCCTATTTATTGTTGTGGTGAGGATTAGATCCCTAGAGTATGTGGCTCGAGAGGATATGGTTTTCTTTAGGTGGAGCATGTTCATCAATTCTGGGTTGGACATGGCCTTGTATTTCAGGAAGAGATCACCTCTGAATAGGCAGTATGCAACCGAGTACAGTTGGAGTTTCTTCAGTCGAGCTTCATAGGGCATCTATTTGAGGCCAGTGATCCTCTTGGTGAGGTACTTCTGTGGTCTTTTCAGCTGTTGCAGGTGTCTTGTAAGATACATCACAAATGGGGCATTGTACTCTATGATGGGTCTGATGAGTGATGAGTAGAGGGGCACAATAACTTCTTTTGATCTGGATGCAAACCCTTTTGTGATTAGGTGGGCCACATAGAAGAATTTTCTAAACACTTTGGCAATGTGATTATCAAAGGAGAGATTACTATCTACTTGGGTCCCCAGATCCCTTATGTCTTCTGTATTTAGGGGACTACCAGCTATATGGTAGTTTGTGGGTACTTTGTTTTTGCCAAAGGAGATGACTATGCACTTTTTGGTATTTAGCTTGAGGCCATGATGTTGACACCAGGTATCTGTCTGAGTGAGACCCTTTTGGAGGATGTCTGTGTCAACCGGAGAGTCAATTATAGCCCCTAGTTTGCAGTTGTCTGCGAACTTGGTCAGCCATAATCCTTCTGTGCTTGCCTGTACCTCTGAGAAGTATATGCTGAACAGGAGGGGTCCTAGGACTGAGCCCTGGGAAACATCACTTGTAACCGGTTTAGAGTCGGACCTAGTTCCCGCAACTCTCACCATATGGGTTCTGTCCATGAGCCAGTTGGCAACCCATCTTGTGACGTAGGGGTTTATGTTCAGGATGGTGTGCTTGTCTATAATACCAGAATGGGGAATGGTGTCGAAGGCCTTTGCTAGGTCTAGGTAGGCTGTGTGTACCACCTTTCTCTCATCTATAGCCTTGGTAACTATCTCAAAGAAGTCCACCATTTTTAGGAAGTATGATCTGCCCTTAACAAAGCCGAACTGGGTAGGGGCCAATGTTTGGAGGTTCCCAATATCTCTGTTAATGAGTTCCATGATGATGCGCTCCATAGCCTTGCTGACCAAGCTAGTCAGGCTTATAGGGTGATAGTTCCTGGGGTTTGTTGTGGCTCCACCTTTGTGGATTGGAATAACCGTTGCTGTGTGCCACTCTATGGGTACGTAGCCTGTGGAGAGGCTGAGTTTAAACAGTGTGTTTAGGTGAGGGGTTTGTTCATTTTTAAGCTCATGTAGGACACAGCCTGGGACACCATCCGTTCTCATTGATGCTGTGTTTTTGGCTTTGGAGAGGGCTGTTTTAACCTGAGTGTCTGTGATTTCAGGGGCTCTACATTCTTCTGGTATGGTTATGGTCCCTTTTGTGGGTGAGGGGGGAGTGAAGTTTGCACTGAATCTGTCTGCCAGGATGTTGGCAATATCGGTCGGTTCAGTGTATTTTGTGCCATTCTGCACTAACTCCAAGCAGATCTGAGCACTGCCACTTAGATTCTTGATGTAGCTAAAGAATGCCTTGTGGTTATCTTTGGAGTCCTTGGCAATTTTTCTTTCAAAGCTTGCCTTGGATGATTTTATGAGGGATCGTAGTTTCTTGTTGATACTGATCAGGGATGTCTTCCCTTCTTGGGATTTTACTCTTTTCTGTACTAGTTTCCTCCTTCTATTGTATAGCTTGTTTATGGCAGGAGTCCACCAGACTGTTTTCCTTTTCTTGGAGGAGTGAGTCTTGGTTTTGCTTGGGATAGCATGATCCATGCATTCTTGTTGGTGCTTGTAGAATGCATTAGTAAAGGATTTTGCAGCTTGGACAGCGTTATCCTTTAGCATGGGGGTTTTGAAACTTTCCACCTCGGTCTTAAGTAACGTGAAGTTTACTTTTCCAAAGTTTTTCATGGTGGTTTCTTTGTCCGGAGGTGGGGGCAAAATGTGGATATCCAGAGTGATTTGTTTATGGTCAGATCTAACCAGTTGACCTCAGGTGTGGAACACCGGTCACCCATGTTGGTGATGACCAGGTCGAATATGTTGTCACCTCTGGTGGGAGTGTTGACCAGTTGATCCAGGGAGTTTGAGTTATAAATTCTAGGAAATGTTGAGCAGGGGAGTTAGTACTTGAGTAGTTCTCCCAGTTAATGTTTGGGTAATTGAAATCACCCAATATTAGGGTATTTGGTAGGACCTTTATGTTTCCCAGTGTTTCCAGAAATGCGGAATGGGGGTCCTGGGACATGGTGAGTGATCTGTAGCAAGCTACAATTTAAATTGAAGTTTTGCCCATTGTTAGTTGCACATGGATGATCTCTGAAATCATTGTGTTGTGCCACTAACCTGGAGGTGTGGGTATCCTTGATGAATATGGATATGCCCCTTCCTTTTGTATTTTGGTCTGGGTTTTGCAGCCGAAATGTATGGCATGAGTTGTATCCTGGTAGTGCTGGGGTGCTCTCTGGAGCCTTAAATCAGGTTTCTGTTACTGCACATATATTGATTTTCTCCATACTGAGGAGTGCCTCGAGTGCATGCATTTTGAGGTTTAGACTTCTGGCATTGAGTAGCATTACCCTCAGTTTTTTGTTACGTGTGCTATTTACGGTGGTGGGTTTGTCTTTTGAGCCTTTCCTAAAAAAGGCACTATGGGGGTGGCAAGAGCCTTGGCCAGTATTCGAAAGCCTAAGGGTGACAGGTGCAAGCCATCTCTAGTGAAGCAGCATGGCTTGTCGAGCATATCATCCCAGGCGGACAGACACTGGATCCCCTTTGAATGACACCAAAAACTTAGCCAATTGTTGAAATTGATAATTTTTTCTTTATACCGTGGTATAATTTTTGGTGAGGGCAGGATACTACTCAGGGTCAGGGCCATACCAGCCTGAGCTACATGATCAGAGAGCTCTTCCATGTCTCTTTTCATGTAGTCCAGGGAGGTATGGCCCAGGTCATTCACATCAACATGGACAATGACACAGTCATATTTATATTTGTTCTGGAGTGACCTACCCGACAATCAGCTAACAGTAACCTTCTCCTTATTCAGCCTAGTGAGTAGGACGTCAGTGTGCCTAACTATAGAGTCACCTATTACTAGTGTGGTGGGTATGTTGTATTGCCTTAAGAGCTGTGATTGCATGACACACTGGTTTTGTGAAGTATGCATTTCATGATTTGTGCTGGGGGGGTGGAGGTTGCTTGGATGTCTGCTTTGGAGGTCTCTGTTGCTTCTGCAGATTTTTATTTAGAGCCTCCGAGTATGTTTTTGTGTATTTATGTGTGTTTTTTGCCGGTGCCGGTTTAATGGGTCTATGTGAGACTGGTGGTGTGATGCAAGTATTTCCCTTCACCTCTTGACTGTCTGATCCATTCTTGGGTTGAGAGTGCTTAGCCTCCAGTTTGGCTGTATAATTGCATCTCTCACATGTATTAGTGTTTGGTGTTAGGAGGAGAGGGTTGTCTGTTTACATGAGGCAGTTGTAACATTGCCTCAAAATGGCCATATTCACCAGTTGGACTGGAGAGTACACCTGAAACTGCTATTTGGACATGCCTGGATAGGTACAGTGAACTGTTTTACTGATTGGCTGGTAAGAATAGAGAGCCTTGTCCTTCTGTACAGTATAGGGGGGTCTAGTGCTAGGGTTTATAAGTGGTTGCTATGAGTTTTGAGCAAGTGCCAGGCTGAGAAATGAATGGCTTGAGTGCTTAAGTTGAAAGGTTGTCTAGTTCCAAGGGAAAAATTGAAGAGGAGACTTTGTGGAGCCGGGAATAGTTATACCATAGCTAACCGGCACTGCCCAGTGCGCAAAACTGGGCAAATGCGTTTTTTATAGCAGGGAAATGAAAAGGATAGAAATTAGCTCAAAATGGCCAATAAACTACTAATTTCTGGGCTGAAACCACTCCTACATTTGAGTGTTACCAGCACTGAAGCAATGAACCTTACACATTAGTGTACTAGACTTATCACTGTGTTTGGATGTGTGACTCATGATTCCCTAAGTAAATTCTGTACTCCAGGCTCACTCATGTGAAGTTCATGGTGGCAAAGGACTTTTGCAAGGATACACTAAAGCTGAAACTTGGGAAAACAGATATGGACATCACAAGCTATGAGACTCTGGAATCCATTGACCTCAGTACTTCAATCACTGTGATATTGGAAGTGAAATGCCTTATTATTAAATACCAAACTATTACTTAAAATGTATTTCACACAGTTGAGGCATGGTTCTTAAAACGCTGCCTACTTTTAAATGCTAAGAAAACAAAACTTCTCCTCTTTAAACCCACTACTAGGTCCCCCACATTAGACTTCTCTATCTCATCTAGTAATGGCACCCTTATATCCCCTGACTCTACTACCAAGCTGCTAGGTGTCATGATTGACAACAACCTTACCTTTGATTGTCACATCAATAATACCATTAAAACTGTAAACAGAAAATTGGGCTCCTTCTACAGAATTAAAACATTCTTAACCCCTACAGCCAAAGTTACTCTTGCCCACTCTCATCTTATTTCCACACTTCTCTATGCCTCACCTATTTATACTAACCTGAAGAAAAATAATCTCTCCAAACTGGCTAACACTTACAATAGTATCGCTAGATTTGTAACTGGTAATCAATTCAGAACTCACCACTGTCTGAACCTACAGCAACTTCACTGGCTTGAATTAAAAAACATGTTGCTTCTCTCCCAACTTACCTTTGTCCAAAGAGCTTTCTATCAACCTAATAATACACCTGTTCTTTCCAACCTTCTTACCCCTTACTCTAACCTTAATTCACTTCGGTCCTCAAGCAAACTTCTAGTAACTTTAACTAAAACTAATAACCTTGCTGGTGACTCCCTTTTCTCCAACACCATTGGCAAATACTGGAATCATCTTCCCATTGAACTTACTTCCATTCCATCTCCTGTTCTTTTTAAACAAAAACTCAGAATTTACCTTAAAAATCACTGGTTATGCCCCTGCTTTAACCCCGACTAAAACTCTGACTTCCACAGTTTCCTCTCCTTTTCTCTCTCCCTCTCCTTTATACCTTCTATTTACTACAGAGGTATATTACCTCCACTTTAAAAGGGTTACATCTCAACTATCCTTCCTCCAATTGGTAACTCTTCTAATCCCCAAATACTGCAGATAGTACATAAAATTAACTAATTTTGCTTACTCTATTTTTCCTATTAATGTCTTTTCTTTTATACTATTCTTTTTATGTCTTAAAATGTTAAATAATGTTAAATAAGTTGTCCTTTTTTATGATATGTTTTGTTGAATCCTATGCTGTAATACTGTATATTGTCTATTCCCTCCATATATTATTCTGTTCATTTTTTGCATTTTATGTAATTGTCTTGTCTCTATGTGGAGCTTTTCTCCCCGGGCCTCTGCTGAAAATGGAAATATATTCAGTCAGACTAGCCCAGTTAACAAATGTAAAATAAAATAAAATAAATAAATAAATAAAATAAATAAATTTTCAGAACTAAAAAGGGATTGTGGTAAGGAAAATGAAATAAATCACACCATGCAGGCAACTCTCCCACATGAAAACATCTATATTTTTAAACATCTGTTTTATGGTTTGAGCTTTTCTTTTACTAGACTGTGATATTACCATAGAACCCATCAGTATAACATAGGAGATAGCATCCTTCAGTAAAGTAAGTGACATTAATGTTTAGAATATCTTTTATTCACTGACTATAAATCATGAGTTTATATGACACCTGATCTAGATGAACAATGGATGGATAACAAGTCTTAAGTTTGCCACTTCACCAGGGCACATATATGTCCCATATTAAATATAACCTTTGAGACTGCAAAAGCACTGAGAAATTGGGCACACTTAACTTCAATCACACATATCTCAGTTAGTTAATTGTTTGCCACATTTGCTCACCAGCCTAGTGGATACTGATTAACCATGAAAAGAGACATGGAAGACCTCTCAGATCATGTGGCCCAGGCAGGTATGACCCTAGCACTGAGTAGCATCCTGCCTTCGCCCAGAATGATACCACAATACAAGGACAAAATGATTAACTTCAACAAATGGCTAAGCTTCTGGTGTAATTCAAAGGGGATCCAGTATCTGTCTGCCTGGGACGACATGATCGACAGACCGCGATGCTTTGCCAGAGATGGTCTGCACCTGTCGCCCCTGGGATTCAGGTTACTGGCTAAGGCTCTTGCCACCTCTATAGTGCCTTTTTTAAGCAAAGTTCAAAGGACAAAACCACCACCGTAACAGGTACAAGCATGCAAAATCTGAAGGTAATGCTACTCAATGCTATAAGTCTAAACCTCAAAATGCACTCTCTCGAGGCACTCCTAAAAATGGAGAACGTCGATATCTGTGCAGTAGCTGGCACCTGGTTCAAGGCTCCAGAGAGCACCCCTGCAATACCAGGCTACAACTCTTACCACACTTTTCGGCTACCAAACCAGGATCGAAACACTAAAGGTGGAGGATTGTCCATATTCACCAAGGATATTCACACCACCAGGTTAGTTGCCCAACACAATGCATCTGAAATTCTCCAGGTGCAACTAACACTAGGTAAGACTGCAATTCAAATTGTAGCTTGCTACAGATCCCCCACCATGCCCCAAGATTCTCACTACACCTTTCTAAACATGCTGGAAAATATTAATATACAACCAAACACCCTAATACTGGGTGATTTCAACTACCCTGCCATTAACTGGGAAAACTACTGATGCACCAACACCTTTGCCCAACGGTTCTTGGAATTCATAAATTCCAATGCCCTGGATCAACATAGTCCCACTAGTAGCGCCAATATCCTAGACCTGGTCATTACCAACATGGTAAATCAATGCTCCACACCTATGGCCACCCCCTTGTTGGTCAGGTCAGACCATAAGCTAATCACTCTTAACATCCACATCCCACCCTCACCCACCAGTAAGGAAACCTCCATAAAAAACTTCTCCAAGGCCAACTTCATGCAACTCAAGTCAGAAGTTACAAACTTCATGACACCCATGCAGACTGGAACTGAAAGTTCGACTGCTGAGTCCTACACTAAGGCACTGTACGAGCACATCCACTGATGCATGAATCGTGCCATCCCAAATAGAACCAAGATGCTCTCCTCCAAAAAAAGGAAGCCAATCTAGTGGTCTCCTGCCATTAACAAACTTTACAACAAAAGGAAAAAACTGTTGCAGAAAAGAGGAAAATCCCAGGATGCAAAAAACTCCCTTACCAGCCTCAGTAAGAAGCTGAGATCCCTCATAAAATCCTCCAAAGCTAGTTATGAAAATAAAATTGCCAGAGATTCCAAAGACAACCACAAGGCATTCTATAACTATGTCAATAATCTAAATGGCAATGCTCAGATCTGTTCTGAACTACAACAGAATGGCATTAAATATACTGATCCCAAGGATATTGCCAATATCCTGACAGATCGATTCAGTGCCAACTCACCCTCCTCTCACTCCCTAAATGGTTCATCTCAATACTGGAAGATTGCCAAATTCCAGTAATAATGGCCACACAGGTAAAAAACACACTCTCCAGAGCTAAGAATACAGCATCCAAGGGACCAGATGACATCCCGGGCTGTGTACTACATGAACTACAAAATGAACTGGCACCTCACCTAAGTGTCATGTTTAATCATACCCTCACCTCAGGCTTCGTGCCCACTGAGTGGCGCACAGCTACAGTTATCCCACTCCACAAGGGGAGATCCACCTTAGATCCCAGGAACTATTGTCCCATCAGTCTGATGAGCCTGATCTGCAAGGCCATGGAATGTATTATCATGGAACTTATAAACAAAGACATTGGCAGCCTTAAAACACTGCACCCCACCCTGTTTGGGTTTGTGAAGGGCCAATCTTGTCTCCTGAACCTTATTGACTTCTTCGAATCAGTTTCCAGAGCCATGGATGAGGGTAAGGTAATCCACACAGTCTATCTGGATCTCGCCAAGGCCTTTGACACCATCCCCCACTCTGGAATCATAGATAAACTTACTAAGCTGGGCATTAATCACTATGTCATTTGATGGGTTGCCAACTGGCTTACTGACAGAAACCACACTGTAAAAGTAGCTGACTCCAAATCCAGCTCCAGACAAGTGACAAGTGGAGTACCTCAGGGTTCAGTCCTGGGACCTCTCTTGTTTGGCATCTACTTCTCTGAAGTACAGGCCAACACTAAGGGACTCTGGCTAATAAAGTTTGCAGAT